>NW_022474700.1:0-51180 GCF_009176365.1 Aspergillus alliaceus
TACTTTGGGAGGATAGATTACCCGGTATGCATCTGCGGGTAAGACTGCAGAGGCCAAGAAGCCCATTGCTCCAATTAATGAAAAAATTGCAGAGTGGATGCCACGTCTGTCGCGCACACAAGGTCAGTTAATGATTCCGCACACTAAATGATAGGGGTTAACGTACCTGTTGAAGTGGTCGGCTGACCATGAAACTGCCACCGTCACAACATATGCGGCGGCATAAGGCGGGACTGTCATTAATTGGGCTTCGAGATTCTTATATCCCAGGCCGGAGGTGATGGATGGCGTAAATAGAGAAAGACTTGAGAATGGGGTAGAAATTCCAAAGTAAATCTATTTAAGGTGAGTCTCTGTTTTCTAGAGCAAGTGATTAACACGTACCGCGTAATGGCCGTATAGTCGCCAGTCTGTGAGAACACTTTTCGCATCTGTCCAACTTAGCGTTTTCGCATTACTCTGCGACCCCTCTACTTGAAGCCTATCCTTTGCCAGCTCCAGCTCGGCAGCACTCAACCAGCGCGCCGTTTCCGGATAGTCCGGTAAAAAGAACCAGACAAGGATCGCTGATGCGCATGAAGGTGCTCCCTCTATAATAAAAAGCCAGCGCCAGGCCGACAGACCATGAGATCCATTCAGGTAACCAACACCATAAGCGATAGCGCCGCCGAACGCGCCAGCTAATGTAGCGGATGCTAGGATAAGTGCCACGCGTATTGAACGTTCCGAGACACGATACCAAAACGTGAGGTAATATACGAGTCCTGGGAATAGTCCGGCCTCGATGACTCCCAGAAGAAACCGAATACCAGTAACGTCCCCGAAGTTCCGGGAGCCACCAAGGCCTATTGTGACAGCACCCCAGGAAAACATTAGAAACGCGATCCATCTCTAGAGAGAGTTAAAAAAAAATCGTGGAGTTTCTATAGAAAGATCCAAGACATACGCTCGGTCGCAGCTTCTTTAACAAATAGTTCGAGGGCACCTCAAACAGTGCATATGCTACGAGAAAAACCATCAAGGCGATCCTAGATTGGGAAACTGTTATACGCATGAATCTCGCAAGCCTGGAGGAACAACACATACGTAAATTGGTAATTGCTCATATGTGTTTCTGACAGAAGGTCATCTCCCGTATCCATGTTCAGCACTTTAGCATTTCCTAGATGCCAACGGCGCTTAACTTTTTTATTCAACGGAGTGAATTAATGTGTCACTCACCAATATTTGAACGGTCGAGGTAACAGAGCAAATAGATGAATGCCGATAAAGGCACAATGCGGAGGTCTTGTTTCCATACCAGAGCCCTTTCGGCTGTGGCGTCGTCGTCGTCGGGGGCTCCATCTAGGGTGATTGAACTTTCCTAAAAGGTAGTCAGCATCGTGAACTGCTGGTATCAATAAGGGGAGGATATTGCGGACGCGAACTCCATTTTCGACATCTTCCTCGTTCTTCCGGGGCTTTTCGACATGTGCGGTCATGTCTCCGCTTTGATAGGTCTCCTCGCACAGATACAATCTATACAATCTTTACTTTATGCACGAGATACGTATAATATGGACCCAAAATGGTAGAAGAGGTTTCTAATGCAGCGCGCTTGATCGATAGCGAAGTCATATAAGCTGTGGGAAGCAAGGAAGGATATGTGTTGTCTGCGTCGGCGTCCGTCACCGACGGAGATAGTCCGAAACTTAGCCTGAATTAGGGTTCGCTCCTTTTTGCCCCGCAATTCCCGGCGTCGTGACAAGAAAAAGTTGGAGAATACGCGGGGTCCAGATGATTAGCAAAGATCCGAACTCATGGTATTGGTGTATGTCTACCCCACAGTCATCACGCCTTCAACATTGTAGTTTTTCTTTGTCCGGAGGAAAGTCCGCCAGCCTCCACCGGAGCAACAAAAGTCCCTGTGCTTTTAGACACAGCGGGTGGAAAGGATTTTGAGGTATGCACGCATACGATCAATGCCACCGGCGAAAGTCTAGATGCGATAAAGTATTGTGGGTCTTGCCAGAAAGCTGGGGTGGCCTGCAAGTACGTGGACCGGACTAAGAGTCATCAGCAACTTCTAGAGGGATTGCAACGTCGCTTAAAACAGGTCGAGGCGACTAACCGCAGCGTAGCTGCAAGGATCACTGCTCATGCATCTCCAGCTGTACAAAATGATAATGATGATAGTGGTAACAGGGGAGGGTCAGAGATGGCTGGACCAAATGTAGATCTTGTGGAAGGCGTCGGTGAACGAGACCAACGTGAAGACGAGGTTATAGAGGAGGATTCCTTTTTTCCAGTGGAGCTGGAGGAGAACCACACTTCTTAGGCTCAGCTAGTGGTGTGTTCCTTGCCAGCATGATCAGCACCGGCATGGCAAGGCGCGCCAGGGGATACATCAAAGGAGCTCGCGGGAAAGCACAGGTATAATCCCACCGGTATCACCTCTGACTACAGCCTCACATGAGCGGTCGACACTGCCATCAGAACGAGTGGCCCGTAACCTCCATCATGCGTAGCTTGAACATGACCACAGGTGTTATCCTTTCCTCCACCGTGAGACTACGCTACTCGCATTGGACCAAGTTTATCAAGACCCTTCCTACATTGAGCACGATGCTTTCGCATCGTTCGTGTTTGATATGATTCTTGCTATTCCCACCGCTAGTGTGCGTAAGTTTAATATGGAGGCGCTTGCCGACGCAGAAACATACCAGGTACGGGCGATGCAACGGCTCAATGAAGTAATGCGCAATGGAGGTATCCAGGCGCTGCAAGCACTCTTATTGTTGTGCCAGTATAAAGTGACCAATTCCTTTCAGGATACATCGGCAAGTAAGTATTACAACTTTTGTAGGCCAAAAAGATTGATCTGACATTTATCATGCTTATGGCATATTGTTGGTGTTGCTTCCAGGTTGTGTTTCGAGCTACGGCTTCAAAGAGAGCAGACCTACCGGCCGATCCAGGGAGTCCCTGCCACTGTCCAGGCGTCACGTGTAGCCATCTCAAGAGAGATTCGCCGCTGGTGCTTCTGGTGTTGTGTTGCGATGGATAGGTACAGCTCTCCTTAATAGCTCTGTTCGTCAAATTAATGCCTGTCTATCAGAATTATAAGCATCACACTAGGAAGACCTCTCGCTATCCAACTGCGTGATGTAGATGTCCATCTTCCTAACACTAGTCATGGTGCTGCCGTATGTCAAGATAACACAGAGCTAGATAATCCTTTCCCATCGTCGTTTTGCCGAACGGCGTTGTTTGCTCACATCGTCCGCTACCACATAATTTGTGGCGATATATTATCCACACTACATATTGCCTCCCCTAGACCACCAAACGATACAGCAGCTACTCTTGCAGCTCGGGATAAGCTTTCAAATATTCTAGCCCAATGGCGACATGACACAGCAGGGTTGTCCCTCAGAAATCGACTTGGCGAGTCCCTTTTAGGGGACCAACCCAGTTTCCGCTCTCGTGAGTGGCATGAGCTACTGTATCATAACACACTTCTTATGTTATACAGATCGTCACCAGCACTCTCTCGGCATCACCTCAGGACCCTATGATGCTGCAAACAATATTCTTCGCTGCAAAACAGTCTATCACATCGCTTTTCTCATATTCATCAATCCCGTCGAGTCAACTACACGTGGATCACTCCCCAATTCTGTTTTTATGGCTGGTCTACCCTCCATATATGCCTTGGGTCATCATTTCCGATCTCACAAGCGTCCTAACACTAGGGCTGTACCTTCAGCCCTCCTCCAGAGCGAACCCTCAATAAATCGAGATAGTCCATGACTGCAGACCATGCTTGCGGGTGTGATTGACTATCATCCCCAGGCCATCAGCCCATCAAGGAATACAGCATTTCGAGCCGATGAACATATATTATCTGTAGGTACCTCAGCGGACAATAAAAACTCATATTTTGTACCACTTGAGTCCTGGGGCCTAGATGAAGCGGCTCCTAGTGGTCTAGGCGTGGATTCCGTTCTTCGGGAGTGTTTGAACGACTTGCGGCGCTTCCAGATGTTAGAATGACATGCATGACCCAGCCGGGCGGTTATTCCATGAATGGATGGGCGAAATAGGTAATATAGACTTGGACCAAACGCCTATGTGTTGAAGCAAAGCTCCTGGTGCAAATATGTATGTATTGGACTCTATTGATTTCTCGATTTTCTTTGCCATGTTATGATATTCACACGAACAATCTTAAAATCCAACCCCTTTCTAAGAATTTAATCGGGATTTCCACAGCACGGCTTCGTAAATAGCTAATACCTTTGCCAAGCCCAACTAAAACTAGCATTTCCACGTCTTAAGAAGTTTAAAACCCCAAAGTGGACAGCGAAAATACTCACAGACTCGCATCGCTCAATGCGCAGTGCATTATCCCGACGTGACCAGTAATCCAAGCAGTTCCTGGAGCCAATGGACTGTTAAAAATGACTGCAACCACGGATATTCGTCGGAGCTTCGGACAAAGAAGCCCACGTTGAAACTAACCCCTCTATCGCCAGAGCGGGCGTGGACTATACTTCCCAGCTCCTTTCCAAACGGATAACTAAGGCTATGATGACGCACTTCCGGCTCCAAATGACCTTGCGCAACCTATTCGGCTATTGGGATTTACCCGGTCGCAAATCATATTGTTTACAGCTTTGTCGCTCTTCGTGGGACATGACATCCATTTTCTGGGAAAATTCAGATCAGATCTCTGGAGGTCGCTAGCTTTAAATTATGCGCTCTTCCTGATGTCGTGACTGTTTAATCTCAGACATGCAACCTGCCACGATGAAGGTGTTACTTATAGCTTGTTTGCTTGCTGCCCTTAGGCCACTTAAGACACACTCGAGAATCAACTGTGCTGGCCTACCTGGACTACAAAAGAACCAGGCAGCGCGTATCCTCCAAGCACATAAAGTGTCTATAGGAAGCCTCACTCTGTCCAAAGGTGGCGAATTTGTTCTAGACAAGATCCCGTTCTGCCACATCCAAGGGACCATCAACTCCATGGCTGACGACGATGCCACACTAGACCCAACCAGAAATAATACCCTCACCTGGGAACTCTTTCTTCTAGACCAAAAGAATTACAAAGCATGATTTCTAGCTGTAGGTACGCATAATAACCTGCCCTTCAATATCCTTTATTTTTACCAAAGTAGTACAAGGAAACAGCGATTACACCGGTATTATCGACAATGCCACGATGCTTACAGATCTCAGCTCTGGATTCGTAGTCGCAGGCTGCGATAGCGGACCTTCCCTATCAAGCAGCCAAAAAGACAAGCCAAACTGCTCTGTACCGTTTCTAAACGATATTGCGAAAGTCAAAGCCTGGATCTCCGATTCCATTGCGATGACTACAAACGTCACTCGCGACATTACTACTAGGTACTACGCTGAGCGCCCTGTATACAGCTATCTCCGGGGTTACTCGACTGGCGGTGCCTAGGCATATGCACTAGCGAAGTATCACCCTTTCCTATTTGACGGGATGTATGCCGGGTGTCCGGGAAATAGATGAAATCATTTGATGCTGGATTTTCTTTGGAATAAGATGCATACAAGTGGAAATGGGTTTATGAATCAGGATGCTCTGGATTTTATTGCTGATCGGACTATCGAGGCTTGTGATGAGATTGATGGTGTTAGGGAAGTATTGATTGAGAATTCGCTGAAGTGTGATTTTGATATCAAGATGTTGCAGTGCGAACCTGGTCAGACCGCTGTTAGCGTTGATAAGACTCGGTGTCTGACGCCTGTGCAGATCCAATCTGATTTATGTCGGCCCCAAGGATGCGCGTACAGGGATGGGGACCTACCCTGGGTTTGACATAGAATCAGAGGGTGGCTGGTTGGATCAGGAGGCGTCTTTGTATTCCTCTTACGCTGTTCCGATTCTCAAACAGCTTGCTCTAAGGACGAGGACTATAACGTCACAGTTTTCAACTGGGGATCTGATGTCGATCTCTTGGATCAGATTGCGTTGCCACTTATTGATGAGATCTCGCCTGACTTAACAGCGTTGAAGCAACGAGGGGGCAAGATGGTTATGCTTCAGGGCTGGGCAGATCAATACAACGCCGCGAGCAGGCTAGTCCCTGGTTGCCAAAACATACAGTGCTTCCAAAATACTTCGGTTCGGTCTCAATCAACCGTAGGACACAATAACGAATATAACAAGGAGAGAGCGAATTTGATAAAGCACCGAATAACAAGCCCATTCTCCAGGATTGGTGCTATGTAGAGGCAACAGATTTTCGCAAGACTGAAATGCTTACGGGGGTTCCAATTGGAGGAATATTGCCAACACATTCCCCGGACTTTCTGATCTAGTATCCATCTACGACAATACTGCGCAACTATCAATTTGAAAAATAATCTAGCATAGCTTGATAACCGATGGTCTTAATTACTAGCGGGCTGCCTGTCTCGCCCCCAGGAAGATTCGAGTTTTGTTGTTTGACCAGTTGACCTACTTTCACTACTATCTTCCAACCTAAATTGCCTACCTAGTCCAGACAGATTCGATCGATCTGATAATCATATCAGCGTATATATAGGACGCACATTTACATCAAATCAAGAAATTAGACCTATGTTGTCATCTCATCACGAGAATTTAGAAACAGAACTCGACTACTATATAGAACGGAATCCGCAGTTCTGACAATTGTGCTAAGGAGTGTCCCAGCGGTGGTACCCGTTGTCAGAAGCTCGGCGAAAGCTACTAAAGGATCTTTAGTACGGGGTGGCTCTTTACCTATTGAGCTGACGGATAGGTAAGGTGCTGACTTAAAACCAGCACTATACATGGCCCGACGGGGATAAGGAAAATGCCAGTTGCAGGATTACCACCTGTAGAAAGTGTCACACTATACGTTTTAGCGTATAGTTACAGAAGTTCCAAGGAGCTCAATACTTATATCTCCAAATATATTTGATAGGAAAAGATCATATGTGACTCTATATACGTATATTGCTTTTTTTTCCTTACGTCTACTACTAAGTGCAATACTTGGAATGTGGAGACCTGGCCTAGGTCCTCATATTGTTAGACATTCATAATCTAGACCAGCTGGTGATCCCTCTATCTAGGACTCCAGCAAACGAAGATATATTAATAATGTGACGAATGTCTGCAGCTTTGAATCATATGCTGGGCCGAAGCGCGCTCTATACCTTGGCCGAGGGTGTGATTTTCTTGAATACTTTGCCGTAGCGTCTTGGATAGCGACCAATTGGAAGTAATGAACTAGGGTATCAGCTGAAGCACCCGCATAAATTATTGAACCCCGCACCATGCACCGTGTATTAAAATGGCCCAGATATGAGCTGGTGACTTTCTCTGCTTCATCCCCGAGCTTTCGAGTTGGTACCACAGAAAACGTCTGCCGTACACGGTGTAAACCATGACTTCACAGTTGCTTTGGATCGGCATTCTCGCTGCTGCCAGCTACCTACTTGGCAGATCTATCTATCGGCTCTATTTTCACCCGCTAAGCAACTTTCCTGGGCCAAAACTGGCCGCCGTCACGCACCTTTATGAGTTCTATTTTGATGCAGTCAAGAGCGGAAAGTATCTCTGGGAAATTGGAAGGATGCACGAGAAATATGGTAGGTACTTGAGTCGGAAGACTGGTGAAATTAGACATGTCTAATGAGTGGAGATGATAGGCCCCATCGTGCGAATCAACCCTCGCGAGCTCCATATCAAAGATCCATACTTCTTTGACTCAATATACAACTCAAAAAGACAAGGGAAGGACCCATATATGGTCAGAGTGTTTACCGTTCCGCGGGCAACCGTTGCCACAATCGACCATGATCACCACCGTTTTCGCAGAGAATTGCTGAGCTCGTTCTTCTCGAAGCGCTCGGTGATGGGCTTAGAGTATATTATCCAGGACAAAGTAGACAAAGTAGCCGGCCGGCTCATGCGGGCTCACGAAAAGGGAGCAATTGTCTCCTTGGATGAATTATTTGCAGCCTTGACCGCGGACATAATTTCCCACTATACATACGGGGAGAGTATGGGCATTCTTGACTCAGAAGATCTTCAGAATGACCTTCGCGAGGCCGCTAACACAGCCGGAGAGCTTTGTCACTTCTCTCGATTTTCCTCCATAACACAGGTATTACTGGATAACGCTTCCTGGTTCATGGAGTTGATTGAGCCAACATCTAAAGGCTTGTTCGATGTAAGACGAATGTTAGAACATAAGTTCATGCTGGCCCAAAATACCGAGAACAGGAAAGATGCCGGTCCTACGAAAACGATCTTCGACACCCTCTGTGATAAGACCTTGCCGCCTGAGGAAAGAACCATTGAAAGAGTACGGGATGAAGCATTGCTTGTGCTTGGTGCGGGCACTGAGACAACCGGAAGGGTGTTGACGGTTGGTTCCTTTCACCTCTACCGAGACAGGTCGCGACTGCAGAAGCTGCGAGAAGAGTTAAAGCAGGTCATGCTGGAACCGACTAGCAAGATTCCTCTCGCTCGATTGGAGCAGTTACCTTATTTAGTACGTCTCGTCCAGCCTAACTCGATAGTACTGGTAGGTAGTATTTACAGCACAACGTCTTAGACCGCTGTTATAAATGAGTCCCTCCGCATGGCTCATAGCGTGACGATCCGCCTACCTCGTGTACCCACAACACCCCTTGCATATAAAGATTATACTATTCCTCCAGGGGTAACTCACCGGACATCCGTAATAGTGGTGTGTGATCTAACTTGAGTTACGCAGACACCTGTCAGCCAGTCAATATATTTTGTCCATACAGACCCTAGCGTCTTTCCTGATCCAGAAACATTCAATCCAGAGCGATGGATTGAAGCATCGAGCAATGGGGAACGGCTGACCAGATTTTTGGTCCCCTTCACAAAGGGCCCAAGGATTTGCTTGGGGATGAAGTAAGATCTCCAATGAAGTATTATTGTTTTATTATTCCTTCTAACCTCAACTTCACAGCCTAGCGTACTCTGAGCTGTACCTGATGTTTGCTGCTTTAGTTCGTCGGTTCGAACTAGAGATCAAAACAACTCCAGAAAGTATTCGTATCACTCGGGACATGGTAATCGGATTGCCAGAATCGGGTCCTTTTACTGTGCATGGTGTGGTCAATGATATAGTCCTTGGCTGAACATAACTGAATCGGCTGGAATAGGAGATATTTTTCAATACATAAATGCCATGTCCTTACACTGTCCTCTATATCTTCTGTTCTTTGGTCTGTAACGGCGTAATACCTCTACCTGCAAAGCCTCTTTCCAAAACAAAGTGAAAGTTCCGACTCCGCGTAAGCCCCAAACTTCGGTATAGGAGTATATCCTTCGCGTTGGTAAAATTTGATCGCTGCCTTTTGCAAAGTTCCCGTCTCGAGCACAATAGAATTCCATCCCTCTTTCCTTGCTTTGTTTTCCAAGGCTATTAAAATGGCCTTCGCAGCGGACCAGGGTTTCCCACGATATTCTTGATGAACGTACATCCGTTTAACCTCCACGTCGCCGGGAGCGGTGTTCCTTAGTGGGATCACACGAAGGCCTCCACAAGCAATCGGCAGGGGGGTTTTCGCACTAGCTCCTAATTGAGAATTGGGCTGGTCACATCGATAGAGATAAACCACTATAAAGACGGAAATATCGTCAGCGGAGGGTGGTGTGCCCGGCTCTGAATCAGGTCGACCGTAAATAGTCGCAATCTCCTCCCGTTGTAGCTGTCGGAGTTGCTCGCAATCCGGATGACACCATTCGCGTTCACGCACTTCAAGTCGGTATGACTGGGTATCTGGGCCAATGATCGCCATCTTGTTCCCTTTGTTTTCGGGGGTAGAAATTTCATGCGTGTACACAATGCATTTTTCAGAACTGAGATTAGGGAAGAGGGGACTCTCTGAATTGTTTGACTCACATCGCTTTTGCTTATCAGTCCAACTCCGCAATTCTGATTGGCTAGAGGAATACGAGGCTAAAATGAAACCTCCTCCATTCCTTTCTTGCTATAGCTTCAGAAGGGACTATACGAGACAAAAGTTATCATTATTTCAGAACAATGTCTGTTGCGTGGGTGTAGCCCTCCCATCATGTATCACTTAGGGTTGCAAACATGAAATCATGTGGCCTCACAGCCTCATCAATCGGCAGATGGTAACATGTTTCAGCAGGGTCGAGCACATCGGTACGCATACGTAACTACTCCAGTCGCTTCGACTTCCATTAAGCATTCTTTCCTCCTTTATCCACGCGCACAGCTTCCTCGTTGCGTGTGGCCCGCCCGGAGGATTTAAACTCATGATTTCCTGGTGTTCAATCCCAGCTCCCACCCACGGCAACAAAGCATCAAGAACATGGTATGTTCCTGGACCATAGCTTTATGCTGGATTGACCCCGCAATGCCCACCCCCAGGGACCATGAATAATCAGATGAAATCCGAGATGTAGTGTCCCTCCATAGTCAATTGTAACTGTTTCGGGTGGTCAATAGGCCAGAAATAGGTTTAGTTACAACCACGGTAGAGGCGTGAAAGGCAAGGGAAGCGGCCAGAACTGATTTGTTGTGGTACATTTTGGAGACGGTAGTGTTGGAGAAAGAGAACTTACAAAGATGTAAAGATGTAGTCAATAGACTTGAAAAGAATATCTAGTAGCTAGGACATTTCCAGCCATTACATATCTTTTCTACAGATCGCATTTCCCCTCTGAAAGTTTGAGCTAATAAGAACCACAGCCTGGCCACGACCTTGGATGTGAGTAAAACATCGCTGCTTCTGGTCACGATCCTTCTCACGTTCTCAGTCATGAGTTCATGGTTTCACAATAGAAATCATTGGTCGTCCAGTTTTACTCTTTGACGTCAGGACTAGACATATTGTGGAGTAAGAAGAATCTCCTATATCAAAGGCTTAAGATTATTGTAGGTTGAGAGCATTTTAGACTAATTCATGACGGGAACGCCATTTTGTAGAAGGAGTGAAGTGCGAGTCTATAAAAAAAAGCAGGACGATAAGTAACTGAAACTGCTGTCCTGGCCCCTTCCGAGGGACGACTTGCACCACTGTAGGGCATGCGACTGCCGGATGATTCCCCGGGAGGAACATGATATGACAACTCAGCCAGGGAACCCTAGATGTCTTTAGCTATCCACTTCAGTGCAGGGTGAGCAATGGGTGGTATAAAATCAGGTCCAATTTTATTAAAAAAAAAGTTCCTAGGAATTTCTGTGATATCCGTTGTGACCTTAATTTACCTCGTACGAGAGAAGTACGCACCGCAAAAGGGAAACAAAAAGAAAAGCCATATCTCGACTACTAGTACAACGACTCTTACTTTAAAATAATGCCTAGCGAGTCTATCGACAGGTTACCACAGCCGCTCATTAAAAATGGTTTTTGTACAACGTGGTGTGCGACAATACTTCCAATAATATGTGATTACCATCCCCATGACAGCTAGATAGATGGACCTTACACGTTCGAGAATAAAACTTATGTTGGTAAGGCACCAATCAGCCAGAGCGTTGAAAATACATCTAGGTGCTTGTACGATCTAATATACGTGTAGTTGGTACACTTTAGTTAATCGCCATTATCGGTCGTTTTAAAATTCTCGTTGCAACGCATCTGCGAATATAACAACTGCATTACCCTTGCCCTGCTTGTCCTTAGCGGCATCCCAGAAAAAGCCGCCACCGAGACCATGTGTCTTGACATATTTGCCTTTCTCTATAATCTCCTCCAAGCTGTCATATGAGACCATCTCCTTTTTGCTTGCATCGTAGCTCCACGATGCACCTGCTCTATCAGAGTACTCCTCTTTGGCACCGCTCTTTGGGAGGTCCTTATAAGATGGATTTTCACCAGGGATGCTCGTGTATGGTTTACCAGGACCATCGGTCCCATCGAAAATCACTCCGTACAAAGGGATTCCAAGTAAAACTTTAGTGACATCCACTCCCTTACCTTTATAATTCTGCACAACTCTGTCCACGCTGACGAATGTCGCGCCGCTCCCGGGATCATTGTGTAGGTTGGAGCAATGGCCAGCAGTTTTATTCCAACTGCCCGCGAAATTGTACGCCATTAAGTTGTAGAAATCCACCACGTCATGCATGCCGGAGAAGTCTAAATACTCATACCACTGTGCATCTGGTACGTATGAGCATACCCATTAGACTCGGGTTTATATTAAAGATATAATAGATAAGAGATACTGCCTGATAAGATTACGTACTGGGAGTAGTAGCGACGGTTATGATACCCTTTTGGCCAAGCTTCTACATGCCATTAGTTTTCCAACCTGAGAAAGGTAATTTTCAATAGCCCATACCTTGCGGCACTCCTTCAGGAGCAAAGTAAAGTTCTTACCGTCCTGTACTGCATGAGGCATTAGCGTTCCTTTCCACTTCCTTCACTCTACAGGCTTTTTCACAAACCGTTCATGGGGAATTCCCAGTCAACATCGATTCCTGGGATTCGTCAGTGAAGACCGAACACAGTATCGTCCTGGGAACTACAAACCATCGAATTTGTATTTTTGTGCCAGGTTTATCGCGGTTTGCGCAAAGGTCTGTCGCTTGTCCGTGTCTCCCGCGACGGCCGGGAAGTTCACTGAATACGCATCGCCCCCGATGGAGATGACAACCTTGAGCTGAGGGTACCTTTCCTTGAGCTCAGACAGTTCTCTGGCAGGTTTATCAAAATCTGGGTCAGGTGCTTCCCTAGAAAGCTGAGGTGTCAACCAGCCTCGCGGAAGGGGTTAGGTTTGTTAGATTGTATTACATACACTTCTCCATTCGGGCTAACTCTAGCAAAGGCGTAGAGGACCAGAGTCAATCTATCTGCACGTAGATTGCTAACAGGCCAGGTCCACTGGGACTATACACTAGTCAGCCATCGCGATGCTTGTGAAAGAGTTGTGCTGATGTCAAAAGGTGAGAACGGACCCAGCTCGCATAGTAAGTAGCAACTTCCTTTCCGGGGGGGCACGGTATCATATTTGAAAAGGTCTGGATTGATGTAATAGTCTCAAGACGTATATGTAGGGCAACGTGGATCCAGATGGATTAAGGGAGGAGCAACTATTGTCGCAGGAGGGCTATGTGTCAAATATGTCTTACGGAAACGTATCCCGTCGCTAGGCGGTTACGTCTGATTGGCTCTTCAAGCTTGTTGACGCGCTTATTGTTATCACAGCGAGTTACCGAAGATGCACCGTAACTGTTGTGCATAAACCCTCGGATTGTATATTTCGTGGCATGGACTGACGCTGGCTGACATTCGTATATGCGGTTACTATCGCTCAAGACAAACTTCTGAAGTTACGGTTGGATCACATTCTCTCGCTCGACTTTTTGTCGAAAGATTAGACAGGAACTACCAACAAGCAACTTTCCAGTTAAATTGTTCTCGTCGTTCAGCAAATAAAAGAAAGCATCTGCCTCTCAGCGACCGATGAAAGAGTGTAAAAATGCCTTCTGTACCTATGAGCCATTGTACCAGATCGAACTTTTCTCAATTTATCAACCTACAAATTGTGTACACGTAAATCAAGCTGAACGACACTATAGTCTAAAGTTATCTATATCAATTCTTAAGTTATCGTTCTTAAATAAGATAGATTGGTTTCTGTTTCATACTAATCTTAGCATATTTCTGCGCTTTTAAACATATGAAAGGGATTCTCTTTATATCCCTGAATCCCGAAGGAGGTTAAGGGGCGAATCAAATAGAGATTTTTCTCTCTCTCGAATCTCTAGCAATAGACCAGGGAATTATAGGACAAATAATTTGGATACATTTTCTGAGTATTTCCGAGCTATTTCTAGGTATTCTGAAGGTACGGTGTACCATACCTGATCACCTGACGCCCGATTTTCTATTAATATCAGAATTAGAAATGAAGCTCTACCACCGCATATATTGATTACTATCGTGAGATTTTTTTTTTGTGGTTTTCTGTTTAAACTATATGAAATATAAACAGACATTTTAATGGTCCCAAAAATGTGCAAGCAGGCGAATCTGCCTACCCCGACGATTTACACTATATGAGGCCTCTGCAACAACAACCTGGTCTAGATCACTAATATCCTTCCTATTTCTTGGAGTCGAAGGTATAGAGTCCCTATTCTTGCCTTTTCTGACCTGATTGATATCATTTTGAAGCTGTAGATTAGCTTCTTTAGTAAGATTTTGTCTTCCTTTTGGCGCTGCTTTTAGTCGTTTTCCTGCTGACGTATCTCCTTATTTAAAGCCCAATTTTTGACTCCGAATCTAGCCTTCTACTGCTATCCGCAAGTGTACTGGCTAGTGGCAAGATCTTGAAAATAACATTTTTGAATGGCAGCGTACACTTGATCTTAAAGGAGCCTATATCAGTGGTGATATTCTTATTGAAAAAGTACGTCAAATCTGGAGCTCTTTGCCACAGTATCGTGACCAACCTCCACCTTGATTTAGTAACGGAAGGCTACATTGATTCAAGCAGCGCTATAATATCAAGCAACATATACTACATGGTGAAGCAGGCTCAGTTCCAGAGGAAGCTGAAGAAGGAACGAAGGCATTACGTACAATTGCTGGAGAGTATAATGAGGAGGATATCTATAATATGGATGAGTCTGGCTTTTTTGGCGTATGGCTCCATCTCAAAACCTTACTTCTACAAATAAGCCTGGGATCATGAAGGATAAAACCCGGGTTTCAATACTATGCTGTGCCAACGCTTCTGGAACAGACCGATCACCTATCTGGTTTATTGGTAAAGCACGTACACCACGGGCTCTCTGCAATATCAATATCTCTGCAATTGGAGCTCAATGGCGATGGAATAAGAGGGCCTGGATGAACCAGGTTGTCATGCGAGAATGGCTACTAGCATTATATAGCCATGTTGGCCACGACCTGTACTCCTTACTATGGATATCCTTTCACCACATCTATCTGGGTTGGAATTAACAAGTTAACCCCACCACTACTAATATACGAAGCTGCTGGCTGCCAAAGAATCCTACCAGCCGGTATCAACCACTTGATCAAGGGCTTAATTCAGAATCTCAAGATATATTACCGAGGGCAGTGGTTAAAGTATATGCTATAGCACTATGAAAGAGACCTATATCTACTGGCTTTAGTGACGGTATTAGACTTATTTGCTGGCTTGTACGGTCCTGCAGTCATGATATTTTGAGCCCAACAATGCTCGCATGCTTTTATAAGAGCACACTGGCTCTTAATCCAGTACAACTCTCAGTTGAGATTCCTAATCTATTACGGCTTTATAATCAGGTACAGCATACTGGCTGTTCATCAAACTGTATAGATATCATCTTTTCTAAACCCCGTGGATGAATCTCTGGAGCTTTCTGGTAGTGAGGCAAAGCTATCATCCGAGGCTCTACTTGACCATCTAATTAGAGAAGCCTCGGATAATACTGTAAATATATATCCTGATGATGAGGATGATGCTCCAGAACCAGCACCTCTTCCAAAGCCATTGGATGCCTTAAACGCTGTACAGCTGTTGATTTCCTATATAGAGGGGCTAGATACATCCAAACGCCCCTTCTTCGGTCTCTAGAGCGTTTCGAGCGTGAGCTAGAAAGTGAAATTATTGCATCAAGAGTTCAGGGCGCCCTAGATAGCTGGCTTGCTTAGATATTAGAATTTCTTCATACAAGCGATATTCTCAGCTAGCCGATATTAAATGTAGGGATAACTTTGTATCGGCTAAACAGCAATTCGGGTTGATAGAACCAAGCTTATCCCAAAGAAGTAAAGGTCTACTACGCTATAGGACGATAAGATAAGCCAGTATCAAGTCATATTTCATTTAACTAATTATTCAAAACATTTCAAAAGTCTCAATCTACTCTGGGAGACCCTGTTTATCATGTCCGAACTGCTCCACCTTCTCAAGTGCTCGCCGTACCGTCTTGCAGATCTGGTCCACGTCCTCCAAACCAATACTCAGTCGAATAATGTGTTTGGGCACACCATACTTCTCCAGGTTATCTTTTTCCCGATACTGAGATAGCCAGGCAAATGGAATTGCGAGAGTAAAGTTTGTGCCTATGCTTGGTCCCTTGCAGACATCCAAGGCATCATAGAACACTACCGCACTGTCCGGACTATGGAAAATAACACTGAGAACGTTTCCGTAGCTGCCCCCCTTGCGACGATAACTCTCGTAGTAGTGCGCGGTGGGGCCCAAGGAGGGATAGTAGATGCAAGCAATACAAGGGTGGTCTTTGAGCAGATTCACCACGGGAAGGGTATTGGCGTTGTACGTATGAACTCGGGCTGCCAGGTCAACACAGTTGTGTTTCAATGTGGCTAGATCCAGAGGGAAATATCTATCTTCATATTGGGATGCGAGCATGTCTTTGAGTTGACCGTGGCGTGGGCTGCTAGGATTGAGAACTATACTAGAAGAACGTTAGAGCTGTCATCACATCTTGTAGTTCCCGTGGATTAAAACTTACCCCCCACCTGTGACGTTGGACACCCCACTGAACGCCTTGGTCAGGCTCAACGTGAGAATATCAACCAAGGGAAGGATGTCAATATTAATAAGATTACCTACGGTTGCATCACAAACCACAACAAAATTGTACTTTTGTGCCAGTGACCAAATGCGCCGGAGATTAAATGAAGCTAATTTGATATTATTTGGCAGCTCGCAAAATAGGGCCGTGATGTGCTGGCCGGCCAGCAATGCACCCTCAAGCTCATCGAGGTCTTGGTCTCTTCCCAGATGATAAGAGATTTTTTGCCCCCAAGGACTGCGGCGGAGGACATTAACAGTCTCGACATAAAGCCACCTTGATCATATCAGTAGGAGTTTCATAGAGACAAAATAGGGTCACGAGAAGGACATTAGGGACCATACCCGTACAGCACTACGTCTGACTTTGGTTTCAAAGACAAAAGAGCCCTATTGGCGGCTGAGATGGCAGCCATTCCGGTAGGATAAATGAAAATGTCATCCGTGGTCAGCGGGGCTGCTTGGAGCTGGTGAGGGCGGACGTGATGTGCAATGGATGACTTGACTTGAAACATATTAGACAAAGCAGACTCAAAACAGTTTGCTTCCCGCTGAAGCTCAGGCTGATCATGCTTGCGCGGTGCAGGAGTCCGCAGTATAGGATGCGTTGAGTCAGAGTCGAGATAATCGAACAGCTCCAAGCAAAATGCTGCATGTCGGGGTGAGATACCATCACCAAAGTCTCGCCAGAAGCCCATGGCAATATTGGAAAGATCACTAGGGTACACAACCGCCGAGAATCGGGCCCAGTAGGCATATTCACTGCCCAGGTTTAACCGGGGAGATGCGAAGAAGTGAGCACACTCAATGAAATCATTACCATCCATGGTAGCCTCAGTCAAAACCGCAGCGCAGTCCCTCGCAGCACGAGATGATGGAAACACCATGCATTTGACTGAGTCACTGAGCTTTAGCCTCGCTCGAATAGCCTCAAGGATCCCCTTGACCGGTTTGTTGATGTGGAATCTGCCATTATTTCCACCGGATGCTTTAGTTTCATAAATCGACCTACAGGCTAGACTGCTGCGTACCGTGGATAGCCACATTGGATCTTTTCCATCACCCAGCTCTCCTTGTTTGCTACCCCAAGAACAGATTCCCATGTTGGGAGAGAGTTGCTCACTGCCTGAGGATCGATGACAACATGGTCAGCGGATAATTGTGTCTTCGGGTTCAAGCGGTCTCACATATGGCAGCCAACGAGGGTATATATTCGGCTCCCCCAAAGGTAGAGCGCGAGGGACAGGAGGAACCGAATTTGCTGCTAGATGTTCCCCTTTAGAAATAGTTAAAAATTCACCCATAGTTAATCAGTATGAGCGCTGCCAGTTAATTCGCCAGTCAGCCAACAGAAGTTGGTCATCGCGTGAATACTTATAGTCTATTCCATAGTACATATGCTAAGCTCATCCAAGTGGGCCTACCTGCAAACAGCGGGTGCTGATTTCAAAGGTACCGCTGGTCGACAAATAGAGTGACTTATCGGTATAATAAGGGCATAAAGTTAGCCTATAATATCAAAGATTTTGCTTGGTACGTTATATCCGGAATGTTTGTAGGGAACCAGGCATGACTGCGTTGCTTTTACCACCTTGGAAGCCACAATACAATATCGCAATTATACACTCGATTTCTCCTTATGTAGAACCATTAGCAAAATTGTCATGGTCTAGAGATCTGTACGGAATTACCTAGTAATGTTACAGTATAGAGTCACATTGGCAAGATCCGTCACTGCTTTCCATGGTAAGGGTTGGGAAAAGTGGCACCCCTTGCTGTGGACCAGCAATACAGCGATGCTGTCATGGCTTCCGATACAATTACTATGGTTCTTATAGACTACTTGGTGGATGGAATGTACGTTGAAATGAGATGCACCGGGGTCATTTAGATAAAAAACTCGCGCAATGTGGATGTGCGCAGTATCTAAGCGCATCAATAAAGATGATTCTGACATTCTAGTATAGTCCGAGATAGGCCAGCAATTACCAGTAGAGTTGCATTAAGATTCCAGTCTTTCTACTTTAATGACAGCGGCTATGACTTTGATGAGTTGTTCATTGTTCTCAAGAGCGACACTTAGGCGAATATTATGCTGCGGCACGCCGTACTTTGGGGGCAGGGGGTTTCGCGGTCCCAGCAGTATATCAGCTGAGTATACGGAATGGCCACGATAGGGTTTATCCACAAGATTGTTCCCTTGCACACATTGAGCGTACAGGTGGTTGAGAGGCGAGTGATGGGGATAGCCTATGTGAACACTTCCCACCAGAGAAATAACCAATATACCAATATTTGTTCTCTTTTCGTCCGGGCGGAAAACTATTCTCTGGACAATACTCCCAAGTTTTCTCGTTAACCCTGGCCGCCAGGGTTCATGCATGTCTGCATTAAGACATTGGTCTTTTTGAACACCCCCACCTGCCATTGAGTGCATGGTAGCATTGGCACCATACTGTGACTTAGGGGTAGGTCTTTTGCAATACCGAGTCCTAGCTGAATAGTGGTGGCAGTAGTGGACGTCCGATTCCAGCTCTAGCGTACTTTGACTACACGTCACCATGTAAGTCTCTATGATTGCGCCTCGGGTGGTGAAACACCCTGCTGCCAATGCAATTCCTTGATACTACCCTGAAATGACTAGCGCAGGTTCCTATATCGGATATAATTCGGCCCCTGTGCTCTGCAGTCATTGGGCCGCTAATCTTATGGATTTTGAACTGATCGGCTCTAATCATACATGACGGTTTCGGTCGAATGTAACAGTGCGGTGAATTCTTCCCTTTTATGTACAAGGGACCGGGTTTGATCGACGGCCAGAATTAGCTACCGTTGGAATAAAGCCTCCGGATCTATTTTAGCCTGTGGGAGCCCCTTGTCAGTCTGCCCATGCTCCTTATTACGGAAAAGCTCAGTAATAGAATCATGGCTTGCTTCTTATAATGACATCGATCATTACTAAATGCGTGTATATACATTCAATACTTGGACTTTTCTCATTGACCTCTCTATCCTTTTAGTTCAGCGGAACTACTGGTGGAAGCTGTATGTTTCTTTATAATAGCCTGAGAATCTATATCCGTTCTACGCAGCTATATCTTATCCAGTGAGCGCCCCGTTAGTACCAATGCTATATATTCACGCGACGATAATCACCGTCGATGCAACTCGACGCATTATTGAGGATGGAGCCATCCTTGTCAAGAAGAATACGATTGCAGCTATCGACAAGACTGTCAGTTTGCTTGGGAGATACCCCCACGAAAAGCAGTATGATCTTGCTGGATGCATTGTGATCCCAGGGCTTATCTCTACCCATATTCATGTTATTCAAACACTGTTACGAGGCACGGCTGATAATCGCAACAAGGAGGCATGGCTGTCGGAACGGATCAAACTGCTGCAGAGAGGCATGACCCAGGCAGACGCCCGGGTATCAGCAAGTTTAACAATAGCGGAAATGTTGAAGTCTGGGACTACTTGCTTCCTGGAATGTCTGGTATGTTATCTGCTGGCTCCAGCTCCTGGAAGTGGTAGAATATTATATTTACCAACACATTTCACTAGTTCTTCCCTAGCCTTGGGTTCGACGGACTTTGCGAAACCGTGCAGGATAGCGGGATCCGAGCATGTTTGGCCCATACTTCGCTTCAGGGACTCAAGCCGGTCGGAGAGACGGATCTCGGCCATGAAATGCTGTCAGACGTCTTGATGTCGTGGAAGAAATGGAACGGAGCCGCGAATGATCGCATCCGAGTATGGTGGGCGGCCCACAATCCAGACTTGTAAGTGCAGACATATCTAGAATGGCCAGAGAAACTAAATTAATAACGAGTCCCAGTGTGAGCGAGTCCCAAATGCAACAGCAAAGTGCCGTGTCACATTCCAGTGGCATCCGAACGACTATCCACCTCGCCGAAAGCAGACAGGATGCCAAGTACCTCTCCTCTCAGGGCCACACGGCCGCTTCATATGCTCAGGCTGTCGGCCTGTTATCTCCATCCACGGTACTAGCTCATACCGTGTATGTGGATAAAACACGGGACATTCCTTTGATTGCTTCCGCCGGCGCTCATATCTCCCACTGTCCTACCTCAAACTCCAAGCTGGCTTCAGGCATTAGTCCTTTGCCAGACCTTTTATCGGCAGGGGTTAATGTCAGCCTTGGAACTGACGGGGCTGCATGCAATAATACATGTGACATGTTTCTAGAGATGAGGTTGGCAGCCATTGTTCATAATAGACCCGAGGACCCTGCACCAATCCGTGCCGAAACAGTGCTGGAGATGGCCACGATCAACGGAGCGAAAGCTTTGGGACTGGACAATATCACCGGCAGCCTGCAGGTGGGTAAAAGAGCAGATTTCGTGGCCATAAATACCCAGAAAGCCCCCTTACAACCCTGCATTGACCCGGTAAGCAATGTTGTTTATGCGACTACAGGGAGGGATGTTCATGTGGTGGTGGTCGATGGGCAGCTGGTGGTGGAACGCGGGGAGTTACTGTCGATGGATGAGGGGACAATCTTGAAAGCTGCGAAGCACGCAATCTATAAGTTACTACAGAGAACGGGTTTGCAGGAAGATTCGGGTCCTCTTTGGCCTGTGTATTAGTCAAAGGCTCTCCTGGCCTTTCAATGGAAGAAAAAACATGCCCAGTCGTGACAGAGTAAATCGCTTCAGCTTGGAGCACAATTCAGCCTATTTGGGAATGATGTGGAAGTAACTTGCAAGGATAACCTCAAGCTAAGAAATATATAAGGCTGCATAGCTGCCTAGAAGCTTCTACGTCCCTGGATGTCTTTCGGATTTCTGCTCGCTCAAGCTTTCCGCAACCATGCATTCCTCCCGTACTCTCCACCCCCGACAGTGTACATTCCTCCAACACCCTATGCGGAAAACTACATAATGGTACGGTAGGATTCAATTCGCCAATCAGTTCCACCTGCGGAATGTCACTAGTCCTCGCTATAGAATGCGCCAATAAATTTGGCATCTAGCCACTGGAATGACATTTCCCACCCACATTCTGACGCGTTCTGCTACCTACTTTAACCGGGCCTAGCGAGGGAAGAAAATACGAAGTACCTGTGATGGCACCCAGTGACATTTTGATTGGAAATAAGAAAATAAAAGTATCTCAGCATCTTGTGAATAAATTAAATCCAGTCTCTTGCCTGTGAACACAGCCTAGTATTTCCGCCGGTGGGGTGTTACTATTTACCATATACATAGTGTAGGCAGCGCAATGATAACAACTTCCGCTTTCAACAGTTTTTGGTGAACGGGAGAAGTTTGATTCAGCCTACGTTACGTCGCTTCTGGTTGATTACGTTAGATAAAAGTGCTGCTCAATGCTCAAATCGTCGAGTTCATTGCCCTAAACTCCAGTGCCGATGTTCAATCTTCTTCCAACATACTTATCACCAGCTAACCCTGGAATGCTACACCAGAATCAACCCATGAGTTCGACAGAAATCCGCGCGTGCGCCAAAGGGCTCCCCAATGACCCGGTATTCACAAATCTCGTCTACCGTGCCACGAGCGCAAACAAGGTCATAATTCGCGATCCCCTCCAGAACATCGAGGCCGACTATGCCCAGTTTCTCCGAGACATCATCCACGTCCGTCTGGAGATATCTGGTATCTTACCCCCGGAGATTTTGGACGACCACGGTATGATTAAAAATGACGACGTGTATATCCTACTCTTAGCTCCATCGAGCTACCAGTACCTTGTGGCACTTTTCGCCATACTGGCTATTGGCGGGGCGGCTGTTTTATTGCGTAAGTGCGCTACCTGGCGGTAGTTTGGGAAGTCTGGCTCTAACCCTCATGGAATGGAACCAAAGCGCCTGATATTCTCCCGGAAGAAATCGCAACCCTAGCCTCTAAATGCAACCCACGCGCAGTTGCGTTTACACCGGAACATCAAGTGCTCGCCAAAGAGCTCCGTCACCACGCAAAGGAAATGTTCGGCCTGGAGATTCTTCCCATCCCCGTGACGTTGGGAGAAGGTGGCAATAACGATAGCTTCAACCGTATGACAGTCGAAAGCAGCACCCGTTTCCCTGCCGAGCGCCCTGCACTGGTCCAATTCACGTCTGGTTCAACTGGTTCTCCAAAGGGTGTTGTCCACCCCCGGAAATTCTTCTACCACCTGGTTGAAGTCTACTTCGGCTGCCCAATGAATGAGGCCAATGGTCTGCAACATATCCTAGGTCCTGATGCAGTCTATCTCTCTTACCGAGCGTTCCATTGGGGGGGCGGTATCAGAAACGCAATGGCGGCGATTTTGGCTGGCGTTTGCACCGAGATCTATAACCATGATGCTACTGCGTTGGGGGTCTGGGAACGACTAAAAAGGGGGGACGTCAGATTTTTCATTGGCTGGGCTTCGATGTGGACGTGGATGAAGCGGGTTTATGAGAATGACCTTGCTGTCCTACCACAGGCAGAGGTAGAGGAGTACTTAAATGGTGCCAGGGGGCTGCGGTTGGCAAAGTCGGATTCGAACCTGCTCATGCCTTCCGTACAGAGGTTCTGGAGTAACCTAGGTGTGTCCATTGGAGTTAATTATGCGGCTACAGAGACGAGTATCAGTATTGGAAAATCCTGTCTATCTGATGACGGGTCCGATGACGTAGGGTGGTTTACTTTGAAAGCCATGTAGATCTGTTGCTAACTATGTGGCATAGAGAAGTATAGGAGTTCCCCTGAACGGAGTGTCCATCAAGCTCTCAGAAGGGGACCATGGCGAGATTCGTGTGAAAACACCGCTTATATTTTCTCAGTAAGTCTGCACCGCTCCCACTGGCACTGGATCTAATTTAATCCTACTGCTAGATACATCGGGGAACCCGAGGCAACACTCGACGTGTTCGACGAGGAAGGCTATTACAAGTCTGGTGACCTAGGACGTTTTGACGGCAAGCAGTATATCATCGATGGCCGCGTATCACAAGACTGTACGTATACATCTGAGTGTATTGTAATCTCGGCATCACATGGCTAATCCAATGCCAGTTATCGTTCTCACAAAGCTCAGAGTTCCCAGAGTGGATGTTGAAACAAGCCTCATGGCTCTACCCAATGTCACTGAAGCCTACGTGATTGGTGTCCCGGATTCAGCAACTGTAAATCGCGTCGCCGCACTAATCCGTGTCAAAGAAGGGAAATCTCTTACCCTCGGAACCCTGAGAGCGGAGCTGGCGGCGGTACTCGCGGAACATAAGCTGCCGAGTCTTCTCCGGCAGTTAGATGTCGAAACGGATGTGCCAAAAACGCATTCGGGGAAATTTGATATGAAAAAGGCCCGTAGCATGTTTTTCCCCCAGTTAGTGGAGGGAGATAACGGGAGCCTTCCGTGTGAGGTGGAAGTGTGGGATTTTAACTAAATCACAATATCTGAAGTTTAAAGACAACAAATCTAATTTTTGCCTTTACTGCTTATTTTTTGGTCGTTGTATTGATTGCATCAGTTCTCTGGTAGACTATTGATTCAAGTTGCCTTTGAGCTCTATAATAGCGAACCTATATATGCTACTTTGCCCTGCGATAGCAGTCCCCTAGTGACTATATCTCTACCAATACTCCAGGTTGTCCTTACCAGACTAGTGGTTGTACATGTAAAGAATGTTTACTATATAGCTTTATTAAAGTGGGTAAGAACCTCTGGTCCTCACAGAGGCGGCATTCTGGGGTTATCTCTCCCTGCCTACATGGTGGCAATCCTGCCTCGACGAGGGCCCTGCGCAAGGCCCGTCTCTGGTGGCGCCATTGCCTACATTCAACTAGTAGGTAGCCTGTTATTCCTTGTGGAGCCTGGCAGCTCTAACATCTAGGCGAATCTTGGACCCCTATCTGACTACGGTAGGTCGGTATTACTGCATGCCCAACCTTGAGCTGATAGTATCGACGAGCAAGCTGTCTTGGTGCTTCTCCCGCTACCAGATCTAGTTTCCATCCTTTCTGGGGTTAATAGCGCTGTTGGGCCCTGTAGGATCGTTCTCCAAAGCCTGTAAAAGCCATCGTTGTCTCTAGGCCTGGTTTGCCTCAGTGAATGTTCTGCGTAGATACGCTAGACTAAGGCCCCTATCTATGTCTCTGGGGGCCTTTTCTGCAGCTATCTTAGTAGCTCCATCAGCCTTCTTATTCCCTATATACCTTGATGGCCTGGGACCATTGGATAGTGGTTTGACATCCTTGATTCTCAAGCCTTCGAACTGTATCTTGGGCCTGAATTGTCCAGCCTTGCCCTGGGCCAGACCTATTGTCTTATAACCGAGCTATGGCTTCCTGGGAGTCTAATAGTACTCCGATAGGGCCTTTATATCCTAGCTGCTCAGTTATTTCAAGTGCTTTTCAAGCACCTGCTAACTCTGCATCACAAGCCTCTTTCCCTAGTCCTAGCGGCACCCGCTTAATCTTGTAGGAGCCCTAGAAAACTAATATATATGGTCGAGCGAGAAGTGTCCATACTTTAGAGGGGCATATATATCTACTGCGCAAAGTTAACTTCTATTTAATTGATTACAGAAAGTACTGAGAAATAGATCGATGGCTTGAGTAACGTTGTATAGGAGACCCTTACGTCAAAATAACAAGCATTTAGCCGGTTGCAGTATATGGATCGCTGGGATTGTAAAATATTAAAAGGTATCTCTGGTGACGCAACTGTCGTTCAGACGATTATAGTAAGTAATGAGCAATAGGTTGTGTAAGATTAAGTGATATCATAGGCAACGGCCA
This sequence comes from Aspergillus alliaceus, assembly GCF_009176365.1. NCBI lineage: Eukaryota > Fungi > Ascomycota > Eurotiomycetes > Eurotiales > Aspergillaceae > Aspergillus > Aspergillus alliaceus. Next base: position 25,300 of record NW_022474700.1, read on the forward strand.
TAAGTTCACGAAAAGAAGGAGTTTATAAATCGGGCATTGCAGGCGCACAGGGACAATCAGCTGCTTTTATTTTTTAAGGGATCTTTAATAGCAGTAGTATATAGCCAGTACGATCTAAATCGATGTGAACTAGTCTCACTTATTATAGAGCCTGAATAAGTATACCTTCGGCGAGTTCAGGCTAAGCCAGTTTAGTGTTATATCCCACGTTAATAACGTTTGTTTTCTATATACTCCAGGGCCCCTTCTACAGTATTTGCAAATGTGCACTCCGGAAACCACTTACCGCCGAGTAACCAAGCTGCACTAGGTGCAAAAGTGATCTGGGTTCACTAGGGTTCTCGTATATCTGAGATGCTAAAAGCCCTGAAATATGTCGTTTCACATATAGTCGTTAGTTTGTTGGCTGTCTCGATATAAGTTTTTCCCCATATAATGTAAGTTTTTTCTCTGTCTTCATGCGAATACAGAGACAGTTATGACTAAACCAATGTAATTGAACCGTGTTGCTACTTTATGCTCTTTTCAACTAGTCTATGGGCTTATACATATACTCTTTTATACTACTCAAGAGTACTAGCACCGCTAGGGCTTTTTTCATATATGGATTAGCTTTGGAGTATCTGCAAAGTTTGGTTTATTATTATGACGCAACACTTGCTGACTTGGTACACAATTCTGACGGATGGCAAGTAACTTGAGGTCAACACCAAATACTGAAACGTTGGGGTATGTGCATCATTAATTTGAAAGCCGATAAGGTTGGAGTCCACAAGAGGCGTCGTACAGAGGCTTAATTCCCGCTATAGTTACTGCCCGAGTAGGCAGTCCCTTCGATTTTATATAAAAGCTTAATATAATTCTAGATGCCTCGAAATTACCTAAACAATTTAACCAATAATAATTTGATAACGATGAAAGTTGTCTTTGCTATGGTTCAGCAGGTGCTGTAGGACCGCAGCGATATTATCCCGTACAATTCTCGGAACAGTTCGCCTACGCTAATCAAGCAGGTTCAGCTCCTGATTTCACTTTTTCGACCAATGTACAGGTGGCCATCCTGGGACATCTTCAAACCACCGAGCCTTGTACATTACGCCACCAGCAGGAATGGTTCTGTAGTTGTGGGAAATGAGTACGTTAATCGTTTCGCTCCAGAAGTCCTTCACTTAGATGGCTTGTTTGTATACAACATACCCTTCCTAATATATAGAGACACTTTCTAAGTCAGAACGAGGAAGCGCTCCTACCCCCACCGGTGATGTTTATTCCGGTGCGATTCCCAAGTGGAACGAATCCTTGTAAGCATTTTGTTACAACCGCATCCCCAGCTTAGAACGTCTCTATAGCGAAGTCGAACTCATGCACATCGAGCTCCGTTGAGAGAAGGAACTTTCGTTTGTAAGATGCAAGGGCTATATCGTGAGGCCCATCCGAGTATTTCCCATTTGAACTGTTTTTCCCCCACTCCGTGTAACACTGGGAGGTTGTTGGCATTTGGTGACTGTGCACTGGTTCCTCCTCGAGGATATGCTTAACTAGGTCGTATCGATAGCCTTGGAGAGCCCATATGCCGGGCATTCACCATCTGCGGCCTTATCAGTTCCGGCCACCCACAAAACCCCTTCCTTCTCATCCTAGATCATAGCATGGATGGCTGGATGGCGGGTTATTTTCTACAATGGAGTAGGACTCATGGACGGGTGAACACCGTGTGCTGCATTGAACAACCGGATTCCATCCTCAGACCCCTGGCCTGTGGTAGCAATTGCAAGTCGATTGTTTGGAAGAACTTCAAGAGTATGGGAAGGTCTTAGCATTCTTGTGTTAGTACAAACACCGCACAACACCTTCTTGTCATGTTCCAAATTCTCCGGAGTATGGTGGACAACAATGGCTGCCCCTCCGATCAATGCAGCGATCTTCGACCCATCACCAGCCCATTTCATTTCAGTGGCGGCTCCTCTGTCATTAACACAGTTCACGAGCCACGATGGGATATCTGTTTGGCGGCTAATATCTGTCGCACTGAAGCTCCATTTATGTCGCTCTGGGCGTTGAGAATATGTATTGTGGGACTTTCCCCATAGATACCCTTGATTAAGTCTTTGGAAGCTAGTAGAGGGGATTGTATGTTGCTAAAGAAAGTTTCAACCATACTACTGCACAACAGGGCTCTATAGAGCTGGCAGATGCTCCAAAAGGCCATGTTAATTGCTGGTTGGATATAACAGATTCGTTGTATCTTGGTAACAAAAAGTATTGTTCAAGTAGCTAAATATCATAAGCAATAGATGGAGACAGCATCTGATGTCTTAATCATAGGCCACATATCCTGTAGCTTTAAATAACAACGCCAGTCCTGTGGCTCTTCTCTACCACTGAGTATAGTGAAGACCTGGTATTGAAACGTGCGTATACCTCAACTCGTGAAGTGGCAAACACGAGCCATAAATCACTCGTCCTCTACAATTTAAGCTTAGCCTAGACATGCCTAGGCCCATGAATTAAAGCCTAGAACAAGAATTACTATGCAATTATCCAGTTTGCCTTTTACAGAGTTTATGCCCGCAGCCTGTTTGAGCTTGCATCATGAACGACTACACGGGCCACAAAATGTTTCAACGTAACGCTACATTAGTAAAACTAGTCACTAACAGGTGAGAGCATCTGACTACGGGGCGCGAGTCTTCAAGCAATTTTAATATTTTTCTGTCGTAAGTCAATCAATCTTCGCATACACTACACGAGTACTTTGCTTGATTGGTATTATATGCAGTGCGTACATGTGATGGGATGCAACATCATTGCAGGCAGATCTACGTCAGTAACGACATCTTACATTAAGACTCCATCGGTGTATTTCTCAAATCTCTGCGCTAGACTATGACACATGGTTTCTAGCTTTCCGTAGTCAACACCGTTCTAAGAAACGGCGGTTGGATAGAGTGCGGACAGTGTCTGGGTGATGGATATAGACAAAAAAAGAATATATTCCCTTATCTCAAACTACTTTTCCAGTTAATTGTAAAGTACAAAGACTAGAGATTTGTTTACACGAACTGTCTATATCAACTCTATTACCCTATAGCTAACGACGGAATAGCTCACCTGTTAAAGATTATGGAAGCTCTTAATGAGGAATCCAAAAACAAAGATAAAACAATGGCATAGAATACCCGAATTAAGTTTTCAGGCAGGCATTGGTATGCCTAAATTGATATCAATGGGAATATCATGATATCACCTATAATGATCTGAGGAGCTGCGTGATGGCCGAATGCGGTAAAATGCCACTCCCACAACAGCAGATTAAAGCTATTTATTATATGCTACAATAAACGTCGGTCGCTTCAGCCATGCTACAGGTTACCACAAAACGGTGTCACACCACCTCAATAGTTTTCCCCGAAAGCCAAATGCCAAGAAGCGATAGCCCCGTATTTTGGTGGATCTCTGGATTTCTTGAGATCTACTGGGGATCAAAACCAGGATGAGCTCATCCTAACCACTTAAAGTCCAGGAAAGCTTGGCACCAGGGCTTGGGAAGCGACGAAAATGTGCGAGACGGCGACACTGTATAAAATTAGTCAATTAAAGTGTATATAAGGTCGATATATAGACAGTACACAAAAATCGGCATAGCTCCAGATATGATGCACCAACGCATATATGGACCCACTCGCCGCATTCTGCAAATCTAAAGATTTGCAGCAGAAATCTACACGGGTCACAGCGTCATGTCGTTGGAAAGAATATCTTGAGGGGCTATTACGCCGGGTTCTTGGGATCAGTTAATTAGCGCATCCCATGACCCCAGCGTATGATCCTGGCTTTATAGTATTAGGATCGGGAATAAAATAAAATTAGTATTATCAATTTCTCAACCCATAATATATTCGGTATTATCCTGATCTATAGTCCGGTACTTGAAAAATATAGGCGCTTGGCGAGGTAAATAATTAAGTATATTAAAGTAGCGCAGGGCCTTCTTTACATAGACTCTTTAATAAAGTAATACCCTATATTATTAGATATCTCATTACATAGGTGTAATTTAACTGGGTTAGATTACAACCATGGGTAAATCACCCACGGGTGATATATGGGTAACTAGGAGCTCATATGAATCCGACGCGTTGGCTTGGGTTTGGCCAATATAAATGATAGAGAGGACAGGAAAAAATAAAAAATGTAAAACGAAACATAGCGTTGTGGAAATGTATTTTAGGTATGGTGGATAAGAAAAGAGTAACAGGGGGCCATGTCATTCGCCCGTCCGTCCAGGGACTAATAATAAGTCGGCGGTTATAGCAATCGCATATTCTGTGCAATAAGTGGTATAAAATGGGTTTCCAGTCACTGCTATCATTATCGTCAACTTCCTAAAGTGTCGAAACCTATGGGGACCAACAGGGTGGACATTTCAAGGTGGTGCGTCGCAAAATGAACCATGGGAAATCTTAGCGTAGGAAAACCGACATCTAAATATAATTTACATAGCAATCCCGATGTTCAAGGTACTCATAACGAAAGTTCTCTGAAAAGAGTTGTTTAAGGTTGAGATATCTGGCTGACCTAACATAAGTCTAGTGGTTAGATGCTCCAGAACCCAGCGCTGAGATCCGTACCAAGAACATCAATACACTTGCGCAGGTACATAAGGAGCCACTAATTGATGTGGGCCGTCACTGACAGGAATAAAGCCAAGAAGCCTAGGCGATGGGCAGAATCGCCCAAATCAATCAGCGAATGTGAGATTGACTCCAACGCGTCTGCATATCGCAGTCGGTGGCAACCTGGACAATGGCTATAGTTCCGCGTCCGCCAGAATGGAAAATGTTGCAGCACCGCTCTGTTAGGGACTTGAATGTGTTGATCTTTAGATCCTCGATCCTGATGGTCTAATCTAGTGACCTGTTTCGAGGCTCCAGAGGCCCAGCGCGTTAAAGCTGACTTCAACATCATACTTCTTGGACGTCCATTGGCTTTGTCCTCTAGATCTTGGTTCTTGCATTAACAACCCTTTCTCTGTACATGAGCTATCTCCTCAGGCGCTCAATATAACCACAAATACCATCATCCCGCCAGGCTACTCTACCTATTCTTCAGGACCAACGCCGTGCAGAGAAAATTAGCGTTACATCTCACCTTTGAGGAAAAAGAATGCACTTTACTTCAGTCTCACTACCCTAGGACCTAAGGGGAGCACAAAGATTGGCTTTTGAAAAGGAAAGTGGCATTTTTGTTCACTTTTAGTGACCAAAGGGGTGTAGCATTAGTAGGGTTACATTAATACATTTGACAATGGCAGTCGATTCGATACTGTTGTTTTGAGTGTCGTATTAGATTGTGCTACATGAACCTGTCACGGCTGTGTTATATAGCTACAGGTGTAACCCTAATGCAGAAGTGGTGCGGTCAGGATGACAGAACAGAACAGCCTCAATACAGGAGCTCCACAGACACCACTAGCAGGGGCTGTTGATAGAGTAACTAAATACGGATTAGGGCGGTCTAGGATACTGTCTCGGAAACATTTCGTGAGCTGGCGAAGTGGCATACATTTTCGAATCTCTCTGTATTACTCATAATGAATGATCTAGGATGCCCATGTCGATCCTCATTTGCTGTCCCAGCAGCGTCCCACAGAAAGAGTCGACCAGGCCGCGGCTCTAGTAGCGCCCTAATTCAGCATCCACCCCCGGAGAGGGACTATTCCAGAAGACGCAAAGTGGAAACTACACAAAAGGGCGTCTTGGACTATCAGGCCTGTTGTTCAGGGGAAAGAAAGGCTGCTACCATGGCTACCAAGCGAGGAAAGAATCTGGAACGCTGGAGGACCGAAAACTCCCGAGAATGCCGGGAACGAGGGAAAGAATGCACGGTTCAAATGTTACATGCCCTCAAGGATCGCAAAACTGGTTCAACTGAGACAGAATCGTAACCTTGTCACATGTAAGAACGAACGGGTTAGCATGAAATGCAGGGGTCGAGCAGGGACCAGAAATTGCTGCGTCGTCGGGTCAGTGCGTAAGCCGATATATGGGATCGTCCGGATTCGGCCCGGCAGCTGGTGGGCCGCAGCGCCAATCATAACGGGCGGCGATGGGGCAGAGTTTGCTCTTAGGCTTTAGTGCCGCTTTACTCGCTGCCTGAAATCCCATTGGTGGACCGGACAAAGCATTGTACAACTTGTCCACAAGTGAAACGGCATCTAGGGCTGTTGAAATGGCCACTAGTCATCGCGCTGTAAAACTATGGCACCCCCAAATCCATGGCTCTAATGGGGAGCAACATAGCGCAATACAACAAGAGATATACTCAACACTATGAGCCTTGCAATTCTCTATATTATCCGCGGCTGATGTAGTTCCTCAATGTTCTACGCTCTTTCCTTTGAACGACATACGCAATGAAGCAAGAGCTGCGAGAGACATGGACCCCCGGCATCAATGTCTTAACATGGTTCATGCTGATTACAGCTATATTGAGTGTTTCCACTAGGCTGGGAACCAAGTATTGGATCTTTCGGAAGTTGACGGTCGACGATGCCCTCAGTATCGGGGCACTGGTCACCTGCATTGCGCAGTCAATTGCCATCTCAATAGCTACTCAGGGTGGTCTGGGACAGCATCGGAATACCTTGCCAGCCGCTAGTATAGAGAAGATGATGAAGGCAAGTCGTGCCCTTACCGTCCCGTACTGCGTTTGACGCTTGGGTCGGATGATGCTAATGCAAAAGTGTTTCGACCAGTCTCAATATGCAGCGAATATCCTCTTTATCGCCACTATGTGTTGCTCGAAACTCGCCCTCGTGATGTTCATTCGCAATCTGACTCCCACCACCCTAGACCGTCGCTTTGCTCTTGGACTTGGGGCCTTCATCGTCCTATGGACAATTACGGGTATATTTACAGCGGCCTTCCAATGCCGGATGCCAGATACCTGGAATTACTTGCAGGCGAAATGCTTCGACTTGGTATGTGCTGTGGTAAAACGCTCGGTCGAGAAAGATCACTTACAGATTACTAGATCGCTTGGTGGAACTACCTTGGGACCACCAATATTCTATCAGAGGCCGGGATCATTGCCCAGGCGTTGTTAGTGATTGTCCGGGTGCAAGCAGATGTCCACAAAAAGGCCGTCCTAGCCAGTGTGTTCTTATTTCGAGTTGTGTATGTCGCTTTCGCTTTTCCCTTGACTCTCTCACTATGCTAACAAACAGCTCACCTTAAGCGTCGTTGTTGCTATTATTTGTCAACTAGCCTATGCCAGGGTCGCGAAGGGATCAACCGACTCATCTTGGGACGCATGGGCAGTCGTCGTTTCTACGCAAATAACCCAGACACTTAGTATCGTCACGGCTTGTTCGCCCCAATTCAAGCCTTTCCTCGATAGTCTCCGATCATCCGGAATGAGCCTAGGGGGAACAAACTATGGCAGTCGACAGAGAACTTATGCTATGACGTCTTACAAGGCGTCTCTTGGTGGTCGCACTGGAGATACACCGAGTGAGGCCCATGAGCTAGTCACGATGCCGGAGGGAGGTGTCAATCGGACTATCGTCAGCTACTCTCCAGATTGCGACGCGGAGAGCCTGTCGAGTCAGTCACATATTATTCTCGAGACCCGGACATGGATAGTGACTGAGACCCGGCATGAGTAATCGAGGGGTTCCTTTCCATTCAAGTCTACTATGACTGTACGTAATAGGGCGGGCGAGAATAATGGAGGGGTTGACGATGTGACTAAAAAATAGGGCATCCAGACATTTGATTCGGTACAAAAACGGTTAAGCGAAATAAATGGCGGGAGAACAGTATATTAAATGAAGAATACGACCTACTTAGCAAGGTAAAGCGGTCTATTGACCGTCACGAAACCCTGCGATTGAAAATTTTACTATCTCGCGAACTTGACGGAGGGTGGAGCTAGTGAACCTAGTGGTGTAACATCGGAAACGGCACCCACCACGGAGCGACATGAAAGTTTAGAGTCTTAGGTGGAGATACTGGTAATCCATTGCATTAGTAGATGTGGATAGCTGACATAAAATGCCCCAACCATGGCATTGTTCTGAAGCTGGCTGGCTGGCTGGTCTATTCGCCTCTGCCACCGCTGAGACAAAACTAGCATAACCGCCCTTCTTGGTCCCCTTCGACAGGCGTTTTTGCCTCTCAGCATTTTCTCCCTGCTCATAATGTCTTCTCATCAATTGAAGCAAATGAGTACGACCGGCATGCAGGAGATTGGTTGTCCATTGAGCAAGGAGCTCGACGACGCTAACCTCGCACGCATGGGGAAGAGGCCGGTTCTGAAGGTGGGACAAAAAATTCCTGGCTGTACATACCTGGGATAACTGAATCGCTAACTGAAAATAGCGAAACTTTGGGTTAATGTCCATGCTAGGTTTCAGCTGTACCATCTTGATTACCTGGGAAGGAATTGTGGTGTGAGTGACCATGGCAACCATGAAGTTTTGCTTGTTCTTCGCTGATAAACTAACTACTCGATCGATAGGTTATTTTTGCAGGCATACCAGAAGTATGAAGCTCTTACACTTCCATCAATTTGGCGTATGGTTAACGGCGATTATATCACAGCGGCGGTCCGGCAGGCGCGGTATATGGATTTATCTTCGTCTGGGTCGGTGTCGCGTCGACCTTTGTGGTTCTGTCGGAATTGGCATCAATGTACAACTTCCAAACCTTTGCCCGGTAGAGCTTGTCTGACAGCTTAATAGGGCACCAACCTCCGGAGGTCAATATCATTGGTGTGCAATGCTTGCCCCACGATCTAAGATGAAGCTCTTTAGCTACTTGACAGGTATGCGATTGATTTGTGTCAGTAGTATAAACCCATAAACTCACACACGACAATAGGCTGGCTCACGGTCATCGGATGGCAAGCAACATACGCAACCTCATGCTATCTGTGCGGCACTCTTATCCAGGGCCTCATAGTTCTTACGCAAAGCAGCTACCAACCACAAAACTGGCATGGGACCCTCCTTTTTTGGGCTATCGCTTTGTTTTCGGTCGGGATCAACAGTGTCGGGGGAAAGCTGCTGCCTCGCTTCGAAGGGTTCATTCTTATCTTGCACATTCTGGGTTTCTTTGCCATCCTAATTCCCCTGACGTACATGGCCGACCATGGATCTGCGGAGGAAGTTTTCACACAGTTCTTGAACCTTGGCGGGTTTCCTTCTCAGGGTTTATCATTCTTTGTTGGCATGGTCGGTTGCATTTTCGCATTTGCTGGAGGTGACGCTGCGGTCCACGTAAGTAAAATCCACACTTTGCCAGAGACTTATTCAATAACACAGATGTTGTGGCCGTCCTCTAGATGTCCGAAGAAATTACAAATGCATCGACTGCTGTTCCCACCTCAATCATGCTCAGCGTTTTGATCAACGGTTCCCTGGGCTTTGGCATGCTGCTTTCTATTCTGTTTTGCTTGGGTGATGTTGAAAAGGCCCTCGACTCATCCACAGGTTACCCATTTATGTCCATCTTTCTGCAAGCCACTGGCTCAGTTCCTGGAACTGCTGCTATGTGCTCCATTGTTACTACTATGGGCATCACCACCTCTGTCGGCATGCTAGCCTCTGCCTCACGCCAGTTCTGGTCTTTTGCACGCGATCGCGGCGTGCCGGGTTGGCAAGTCTGGAGTCAGGTATGTAGTCGAGCCCACCGAGTCTACTAGAGCAATACTCACAGTTGAAAATTTCAGGTTCATGGTAGTACCGCAGTTCCAATTTACTCTGTACTTTTGACGACCTGTGTCGTCTGCCTCCTTGCTCTCATCAACATCGGTTCTTCTGTTGCCTTTAACGATCTTGTCGCCATGTCAATTTCTGGTCTTTATTTATCCTATATGGTGGTTGCCGGTCTCCTGCTTTACCGCCGCTGCACAGGTGGTATCAGCAATGGCAGAAGAAGCGACACTGCCGTCGTGAATACCGTTGGTGCCAAGCTTGTCTGGGGTCCTTTCCATCTGCCGGGCATCTGGGGTATTTTGGTAAACAGCTTTGCTCTTATTTACATGACTATTGCTGTCTTCTTCAGCTTCTGGCCTCCTTCTTGGGTTGTCACTGTGCAAACGATGAACTTCAGCGTTGTGGGCACCTTCGGCGTCATTCTCCTCAGCCTCATTTATTACGTTTTCCGGGCGAAGAGTGTGTATGACGGCCCGATCGTGGAAATTGACTAACGTATCCGGAGGAAGTGGCTTATGGGGGAAGTATCCCGAGACTCTATAGATGTGGCAATTATTATATTATAGTTAGATACTATCTGAACGCCCATCCTAGGTGCCATTTGAAGTGAGTTACATAAAGGGTAGTGTGGAAGGCGAAGATAGGATTCTTCCAATGCTACGGGAACATGCGATACTATTCTCACCACAATTAACTTTTGCGCCATGTTTACGGAAACGCATATAGACGATCGTCCCAGCATTTAATGCAACAAGCCGGTGGGATATGAAACGGGCCAAAGGAGGCATGCGCATGAAAAGCACCGACTGAAACCTAGATATTTGATCCCGTTCAGGTTTCAGTGTAAGACTGAAAGCGCACAGCCCGCCACAGAATGGCTAGAAGTTCTGGGCAACAACATTAAGCTCGCCCGACCCCGACACGGGGTGGTAGTGCGCAGAACCCCGACAGAAATGAGAAAGTTAGGGGTGATGGTAGGACAACCCTGGTTGACGTTAAGAGAGAGGGAGGATTCTATTAGACAGATTCCTACCCAAGAAGGCAGCCTAGCTATTGTCCTTTCCTAGTAATTGATGCATTCGTATTGGAGGCAAAACACTTGGAATCATGTAGCACTAACGCTATGCAAGCGGCTAAGGCTAGTGAAATAGGAATGTTGCCGACGTATAAGTTTGCGTTTCTCATGGTAGTGGAACTCGTACCGCATCATCTGATGTCTTCCTATGCTTGAAGAAGCTGAAAGTCATCCAGGAATTGTACATACATTCCAGGAGGCGATCCTAGCTCAGCGTAGCATGGCGTGTTAACCTTTGGCCCTTGCAAAAATCGATTCATACTTTTAGCGGTAGTATGCGCGTTTTCAGTGGCCAATGAACCCAATTTGCTGGTATGCCTTGTTCCACTTTGTGCCGGGCTTAGCCACTACCTGCTGTTCCATAGTTGGCTATGTAGGAGAAAAGACTACATATTATGTGTCAGGAAAGAACCATAGAGCCTTTCAAATTTTAAATATCTTCAGGAAGATATGAGCAGAGAGGTTGTCTAGTCAACCTGCCATATTGATAAATAAACACTAAATAATGCTCTAAATCTTTTCCAAGCTGGGAAAACGACTATGAGAATGAAGTGTTTACGCAAGGGAAAGAGCAGGATGACGCTAGTAAGAGAAAGAAAGATGACTCGTGGGATTATTCCTGTGTAGGGCTCACTTCAGCCAGGCATTAAGAGTTTATCGGTCAGACGGTTTTGCGGTGAAGGGCCCTTACCTTGGATGAATTGCATTGTTGCGTTCCTAGAGGTGCTTATTCTATGCAATGATTATACATCTGACTACAAAGCCGTACTGGTATTTGAGCCGCTGGAGATATACTCTGCTGCAGAGGAGAAGCGCGAGTATTTAGGGTCCCATCAGCTCAACTATCCTAGCAAAACGCACTGGTACAAATTATCTAAGCCTCTGAAAACCAATACATAAGGTCAAGATGAATGGTTAACGCAAAATCATCGATATCCGGTCTTCGAAGGTGGAAGACACCATCTACCAGCAAATAATGGACAGCATGTGGAAGGAAATCCGCACGCTTCCCATTCTCATTCTTTATGGTGCTGAGGGGTTGCAACACTGGAACACTCATTCCCATGCACCAGATTACTACCTGAGACATGAGGAGCTGCATATACTTAGTACTCAGGCTCACAGTATAGCGAATTCCATTGAAAATGAAACTGCTATTATGGACCCTGGAAGCGCGGAAGTACCGGTCCTTGGAAGATAGACAGGTATTAATAGTGGCGCTGGCTGACAACCGCCCATCACCGAATGTAATAGGAGCCTCAACAAAGTGATCGTCCTACTCAATGCCCTCGAAGAGCAGAAAAAGAATGTTACTTATTATGCCCTGGACTTAAGCTATCCAGAGCTGGTGTCAACTCTCAAGTCGATGCCGCCGGGAAGGTATGCTTACGTCCGTTACGCTGGCCTTCATGGCACATTTGAGGATGGGCTGAAAAGGATGAAAACAGATCCCGAAGTTCGAGAACTGCCGCACTATGTGCTTTTTCTTAGCTCCGCAGTAGGTAACTCCTCCAGAGAAAACGCTGCCAGCTTCTTGGCGAATGTAGCGGCTACTTCGCTATCTGCGCAACCCAATAAGTGCTCAATTTTAATTGGAATTGACTCTTACAAGATGCCCACCAAGATCCTACGAGCATACACATCGGAAGGTGTAGTACCTTTCACCATGTCCGGCCTCAAGTACGCGAGCTCAATTCTGGCGGAGGGCCTATCGATTCGACGGGTGTAGAGCGAATGAATTCCTTGATGGCGGTGTATCGCTCTGCAGCCCATGGGCCTTCGTACAACAGATTTGCTAGAGTAAATAGCAGCGTGAAATCCACGGGCTCTATACCCCGGCCTAATTCTCTTGTCTTACTTAATGCCGCTGTGTATGCTGTAGCATTCTCGGAGTGACAAAACCACTCTGGACTTGAGCAAACCGCCAGCACTGGCTGTGGTTGCAAGCCTCCACTTCGAGTCTTAAAGTCAGCGCGGGTTCTCGAGTAGGCAACAGAAACATCGTGTCCTTCTGCTATCTGTCAGACCAGCTCCGCATCCTCTAAAGTCAGGGCAAAGATGGATACGCAATCTAGGGTCCGACAGGCGGGGAGGACACCATGTGTACTTAAAGCTCCAGGTATTGGCTTCAAGCCGATAACATTGTTGAACCCAGCAGGAACCCGACCGGATCCTGCCGTGTCGGTGCCTAAGGAGTACAGCATCTGTCCCTAACTGACCACCACAGCACTCCCCGAACTGCTCCCACCGCTGACCCGGTCAGGATCAAAAACATTTGCAACAGCTCCACACTGTGGACGGGTGCCCACGGGTCCCGTGGCGAACTGATCCAGGTTTGTCTTTGCGACCACAATAACCCCCTGATTCTTGAGCCGAGATACTACTGTTGCGTCTGTGGTGAAAGGTTCTGTTGCAAATAATGGACATGCCGCCTTTGTGCAGAACCCAGCCGCATCAATGTTGTCTTTGACGGCAAATGGGACGCCAAAGAGCGGAATGTCCTTCCCTTCCGCGCGAAGGGCTGTGATCTGCTCCCATTGCGTGTCGATCTGTGCTGGCATTGCTAGAGCAATCCATGCGTTGGATGAATTGTCTCGTGCTCTCTCGATTAGAGACAAGATGTGAATTGGCCCTGAGGCAGTTTCCTGTAGTGTTTGCCACTGTGGGATTGTGAATGTGTATCCTACTTTCGAGCTTCCCGATATTCGTATCTTTATCAACCCATTATTCCAACTGCAAATTCAATTTATGGGCTGTTATCTCTCCCTCCGCCCGCGTCGCCCGCCGTCGGCGCGACACACTGCCTTCCGATGTCCCCCCACAATTTGATATATAGAGTATGACTTTCTCTGAGCTAATGTTATTTTTCATAACCCAACTTAAGCTTCATTGCATCTCCCCGTGTAGTATTCACCTTGTCAGCCACCAATGGTGAGCCGCTCTCCATGTCCTAGTTAGTCCTTGCCGCCCGATCGGTGCTGTGGGGAACTACCCATAACCCTACTGGCGAGAAAAGCATTAGCCATTTTAGATCAAACATAGACAAATGAAGTGTATAATGAATACGCTATAGATTTAGAATCGACAGTTTGGGTTCCTCATATATATTCAGAACTTCCCGTCTCTGTTCAGAACTGCGCTGGCACTTTTACTCTGGTCTACATGCTCTGTAGCCGCACAATTTACCTACATAATATAAGTAGCATACACGTCGTCAGCATACTTCCGAATGTCAAACTTGCGATACATGTGAGTGCTAAATTGTCATCGTGCTGACCAAGCGGGCCGTATGTTGATATAGTTGAATAAGGTCCGATAAAGACTGCACTGGAACTCGGGCCTTACGCAGGTGGATACCTGTCAATCGTACTACTCACCTGTCGCACTGTAACTCTAGTGCATGTTATTAATTGGGCAGGACCCTTGTTTGGAAAGATATAGTATGCAGGTGGAAGCTTTATGCGGGTGGGAGACTATGTAGTATTTAGATCTTGTTTTTTAGATATTCGCTATCGATCTGTACCTTGTAACTATGGTCATATAATGCTGTAACACGCCTCATAGCTCCTCAGACAATTAATCACTTTAATGAAATACTATGATAGACTTTCGCGGCTTCTCAAATATGTCATAGCCCCAGTGTCCGTCCACAGATCAGGAAAAGTGGGTTGTTATGTCCCCGTTTGGCCCCCAAGATTGATCCCTTCGTATATTGATTGGAAAGGATCAGGATGCGGACCACTCAACGTTTGCGCACAAGCCTTGCCAAGGAAATCACTGCCTCATTGCGATTCAGTCACTGATGTTAGTTGCGTGGGATTTCAGCCTCGCCCAACAAGGCACATATCGAGATGCGAGCTACGTTTATACGTGGGATGTGAATGTACCCTTGCTATACCAACCCCCTCCCTCATGCTGACTAGACCATGGCTCGAAAAACATCGGACCGCACGGAAGCGGTCGAATTGCTTACTATTTTACGGGAAGAAGAGCCTTTGGGGCCTAATTCGCTGAGCGAAGATGGCAAAGAAAGCGGCCGAGCAACAGATAAACCTGCGCAAAAGCATAACCGCAAAAACAACACAGAGAACTGGAAAAGGTCACTATATCTGGGATCGCTCTCCAGCATAGTCGTACTTTTATTCAATATTTCATTCGTTGCCTGGGCCGTCTCACATCATGATCTTACGAATAACCGCGGCGTGTTATTTACTGGGGGATGTAACAAGGCGAAGAGATTGAGTACTGGTATTCATTTGGTGATCAACATCCTCAGCACTCTCTTGCTATGTGCAAGCTCATATACAATGGTATATCTCGCTCATTGATTTACGCGTGTAACGGATCGAATTAACAAGACCACAGCAATGTCTCTGTGCTCCTACTCGGGCAGAAATCGATCGTGCCCACCAAAAGAATAAATGGTTGGATATTGGTGTCCCCAGCATGCGCAACCTATTGCGGATATCGAAGATAAAACTCGTTCTATGGTCAATTTTATTGCTATCCTCGCTTCCCCTTCATCTATTGTAGGTGATATTAGAGGCTCCTCTGAACCAATCTAAAATATAGCAACACTGACAGCAATAGCAGTTATAATTCCACTATTTTCTCCACTATTACCGATCGTGAGTATGAAATCTTTGCTGGAAACAAGCCATTCAGCAATTTCAATCCAGATAATGTTCGTCCGCCTCATGATTCGTTCCATAAGAATGGTTCCCTGTGGATAAATCCCTATTTCTCCTTCTCTAGACTCGTCGAAAAAGGAGTTAACAATGAGCTCTACCATATGAATAATGCCGATTGCATGTCTGCCTATGCCACGAACTTTCAATCAGAGTATGGCAATGTGCTTTTACTGACAGATGATTTCCACCCGAATGATACTGATTTTGCATTCCTGATATCTGAGATGGTCTCTACGCCCGTGAGGGGGAACAATCCGTACGGTTGGATGTGTTGCGATACAACGGCATACTTCTGCAACCCTGACGGTTTATGTCGCGATCAGCTTCCAGCAATCCGTGCCCATCCGGACAATTGGACGGTTAGTGGCTATCGCGTGAAGTCCTGCTTGGCAGAGAAGCTTCCCGGAAAGTGCAAGCTAGAGTATAGCCTTACTCTCGCTGTGATCGTTATCATCTTCAATATTATCAAAGCGGTTATCATTTGCGCCGTTGCTCTCACAATGACAGACCTACCAATCCTCACCACCGGCGACGCAGTCGCATCCTTCCTAAAAGTGCCACAGACAACACCACGGGACAACTGCCTCATGACCAGAAAATTAGCCAATAAACCAATCTCCAGTCCTCTACCATACAATTCAAACCCCCAAAGATGGGCCACAGCAGTATCAATTTCCCGATGGACCACCTGCATAATATCGTACGCGCATACCCCCACCCATCAACCCACCCACTACTTACCAGACCTCAATAGCTACACAACAGCCATAGCAATCTGCGTCGCCCTCCTCTGTTTTGGCCTTAGCCAAGTAAGCAACAAAGGCAAGATCTGGTCCGGCCTCGGCATCACAAACACTGAAACCCTCATAAGTGGCGACGCCTGGCCGTCGTCCCTCCTCGCTAACACCATCATCGCCAACACCCCCCAAGTCATCTTCTCCATCCTCTACTTCGCCTCCAACAGCGTTTTCACGGCCATGGCCCTCGCCGCCGAATGGAGCAACAACGCCGTACAACGAAAGGGCCTCCGCGTCTCCACAGCCCCGCACGGCTCCCAGCGAACAACCTACTTCCTCTCCCTTCCTTATACATACGCTGTCCCTCTGATAGTTCTCTCGACGCTCCTCCACTGGCTAATCTCCCAAAGCCTATTCCTAGTGAATGTAGAAGCGTATACGATGGAGCTGGAGCGGTTACCATTATTCGATTTCGCTACCTGCGGGTATTCAGCTGTGGCGATTGTAAGCGCTATTTGCGTGGGTGGGTTTATGCTTATTTGTCTTGTTGGTATGGGGTTTAGGCGGTTAGGGTCAGGCAGGCCTGTTGCCGGGAGTTGTAGTCGGGCTATTGCTGCGGCGTGTTATCCTTCTTCTGGGGAGATGGGTATAGAAACCATGCCTTTACAATGGGGCGTTGTGTATTCGGAGTTAGAAAATGGGATGGAAGTGGGTCATTGTGCGCTTTCGAACGAGGAGGTTGAGACGCCGGTTGAGGGGAGTTTATATATATGATATGGCTGGCCATATAAGGAAGTGTCGAACTTGTCTCCCGTCCGTAAGATGTTCGATCATGCTTTATTACGAGACACCGGTGATCCTCATGTCTTACATTGTCCCACCTATTCCCGCGTGACTTGGAACCCAGTATATGGGGAAATGGAGTCATTCTTACCAATCGATTTTATAACTGAAATTTATAAAAGTGGGTATGATCCAATCCCTTTGTTGGCCAATGTCCATTGCCCCAGGCGTCATCAGCCCGACCTGATTCTCGCTACCCTACATCCTGTGCCATTCTTTATTCCACAATATTGTCTGATCCTCCCAGTATTGCTATCCTTCTAACTATCCAATTAGGAAACGGGTCACATTGGCAGCGTCCGCTTAACCCTGAGTAAATACTGCTCTTCGTAGGTACGTGGGCGGGCCGAATAAAGGTGTCATCTGATAAAGCTTTGCCTTGTCTACCCATCGAAAAATGGCTAGAAGCCTGTCACATCTGCTCAATCATTGTATCTACAACACCTAGAAATAATCTTCCTTGTTGCGCTATACGGGATATTGTCGACTCCGCAGCCAAAGACTGCGAGGGCTGTTCCCTCCTTCTACAAGGCGTGGCCTATGCTATACCAGTTCTAGGGGCCATGCACGGAGTGTCGATTTCCCCTCTAGCCTACGGACCGTTGCTCGGGAGAATGATCTCGAGGGTCTTTTTCGTCTCTACATAATGACAGGTGGCACTTGGTGGCAACATGAGTGGTTTCTTGAGTTCTACTCAGACTAAGAAACTCAGGCTAGCTCTACAAAGCAAAAAATGTAGAACTATACTGACATCTATAGCTATCCCTTTACCACAGCCAGGGTCTGTAGTCAGCATACCTCCCGCTCCGGGTGACACTCTGCCGGACATCGCATTCTCCATGGTTTCCAAATGGATCCAGCAATGTGATGAAAGCTACGATGATTGTACGAATGATAAAGAGCGCATAATATCCACCCGTTTTGTTTGACAAAGGTAGCTCCAACACTGGTCAAATTTATGGAAACTTGCCAAGAAAGTGGTTACTATGCGTGTCTCAGCCATTGCTAGGGCTCTGGTTTTTTTTATTTTATTTTATTTTTTTTTTTGAAGACTGACAAAGCAACGTTTGAAGCCAATAAGAAGGGAATAGCTTGGGCCTCTCTGACGCTATTCCGATGGGCAGAAGACTTCGCATATGTTGGCTATGGGTTGACGCTTTGTTCATAATCCAGGATGACGATTTGGACTGGGCCAGAGAAGCGGCAAGCGTAGTACCTGTATACGAGAACACTTATATTAATATATCTGCGACGAAATCTAGGAATGGTAATGGCCCGGCTGCTCTCGCGAGAAGTGGAAATGAAACTCATTATCTGCTCTAATAACGGGAAAAGGTATACTATCCGTGTTTTTGCTAAACCTGGAGAGTGGGCAGAGCTCGAGTCAGGGGATCAATTTGTGGCGTTTGTTTGTTGCATTGGTATAGGGATAGTTTTTCATCGCCGTCCTGGCATCCACTCCTACTCCGTGGCTGGTACTACTAAGAACACATTCTCTCCGAGAGCACTGCATTTCGGGCAGAAAGAAGTGCTGTGGGAATGTAGAACAAGAGCATATTGTGAATGCCTCTTCCTTCAGCATACACATAACTTAAAATCAGAGTACAGAATCTTAGGCAGGAGACCTCCCAACCCGGAAGCTCCTAGCTCTGGAAGCAGGTTCGAGAAGTCCGACCACGAAACGTGATATGCTGAGAGTAGCCTTCAGAGACTGGATGAGGGAGTGTCGTAGCCTGGAAGGAGAGTCCAAGGCTTAGATCCAGATACAGGAAAGGGTTATGATGGACCAAACGTGTCGTAGGATTGTCGAAGGCTACAGCAGTGGAGCGCTTACTAGACCCTCAGATAGATTACCCGCAATTTCTGGGCTAGCGAAAGGTTGATGCTGGAGACGACAGATTATTTAGCTGGTATATGGCCCCCAAATCTACCACAAGGTCCTTTTAGCATAGCTCACGATGTTATCCCAAAAGTTACATGTTGGTTTGCGCCATCTTGGTCCTGGGCTGCTATAAACAATGCTGTCAAATTCTATACTCGAGGTGCTACTACGACTGGCGGTACCCTCTCAGATCAAACTTAAGCAACCCACTATTCTAGAAACGACCTGCACTCCGAAAGGAGATTCAACAGGGCAGGCCGTGTCAGGGTCTCTCACGCTAGAAGGTCCCCTTGTCCCTGCGTGCCTTTCCATGAAACACCCAGCGACGCCACACTCAACATAGGTTGTAATAATAGTTATATGTCTCTTAGACTAGATTTCATGACCATGTGTTCGCGTAACTGTCTTACTGGGTAGCTAATCTCAGCCAGCACTATGTCCTGCAGCCATCTCTCTTCGGGGGAGACTCATCACTCATATGCTATCCACATCCGAGGTGAGCCAGCAGAAGTAAGTCCCGATGTTGGTCTATAGCGAACGTGAATGCTTTTCTCTTTCTATCGCTGTACTTGTTCTTGGACATTGTCTTCGCATTAGGTAGTTTATTAGTCGTACTTGTGCAAGAAAGAACAAATAATAAGGTCTCAATATTGGGAATTACCGTTCTGTAAACTGATACTAACATCGAAGGAATTCACATCGACACATAAGAAAAAAGCAAAAGCCTTCCCAAATCCCGCGGGCCATTAAACATATGTACACAGTGTCTCCAAGATATTGCCAAAATCGTATATACAGGCGTAGATGGACCGAATCTCGTCTCACAAGTCAAACGATCGATTATAATGCAAAGATACTGATTAAAGGAAGGGCGCGAACTAGCTAAACGACATCCATCCCGCTACGCAGAGTATCAGACGAATCCGTCGAAGACCTACGGTTCCGGACAAACTTCGGCCACGTATTCGTCAGAACGAGATACTTGACGCTCTCCTCCGCGTTATCGAAGACATTCGGACCAAAATCCTCCGGAACATCACCCCAGTACTGCACCCGGTCGCTGATAAGGGACTCCGAACTGGTCGTTGGTTTCTTCGCCGGATCCTGGAAAGTAGGCAACATGGGCGATTTCATAGGGTAACTGCCCGGGGTCTCGAAAGGAGTGGCGGGATCGACCTCATTCTCTTCGCCGTACAGGGTGCAAGCGGCACCCTCGAAGATATTCTCAAGTTTCTTCAGATCCTGCGAGGATATGTTGACGGGAAACTCGGCGTGCCGAACACTGATGAACTGGGTGTAGATGCGTAATGCGCGGTTGAACTTCTCGCGGATCAGCGCCCTTGTGTTGTCGTCGTTGGGGGCGGTGTTGTCGTGGACGGCCTTGGGTAGGGAGCTCTTCCATTCGGCGACGCTGGTAAGGAAGGCGACGTTCTCGCCGGAAAAGTCGTGGAGGGCGGAGAATTTTTGGAGAGGGCCAGGGTTGCGTGCGAGGACGTGTTCGAGGGCACCCATTGTTAGGATACTCTCGCGGTTGCTAGTGGCGGTCTCCACGGAGTCGTTGTTGGATTTCCAACCCGACATCATCGAGTCGACCATTGTGGAGATTGAGCCGAGGGATTTGCCATCGGGGCCGGTGGTATCTTTCTTTGACTCCCACTGTGCGATCGCGTCGAGGGTCTCGCGACGTAGGGACTTGGAGCGCATCACTTCCCAGCAGGGAAGGAAGACGGTAAAGATTTCCATGACCAAGATGGAAAGACAGATCCTATGACCGAATCAGCATAATAACTCCTGGGATAAATCTATTTGGAACACTTACCACTGCGGAGGGATCCAGTACTGGTTGACCACCTCCATGCCGGGAACGTAAAGACCGATAAGCCACATTGGGGTAGCGGGGAGGCTGCACTAGAGGTTAATGAAATATCTCGTTTCTTCTACCAGCATACATACTTGGCAATCGCACAGCCAATTGTCTGAACTCGCCAGCCTTGGGTATCGTGGATGTGACGAGACTTCCACAGAACAATGGGGGCAACGATCCAGGACCAGAACAACTGCCCAAGCACACTAGGCCACCTATGCATTGTTAGATATCAATTATCTTCCAGCAAATGCTGTGCACCGCCTTCAATACTTACCACTCCCAGCCCCGACCCATCTCCATCGCCTGCTCCATTGGGGTACCGTGAACCTCAGTGCCAGGAATGCCCCAGGAGCTGTGCCACTTGCGGGAAATGACCCACATCAGGACTGTAAGAAATAACTAAAACATCGGTTAGATGGGATATCCAGGAGGTGACAGAGAGCCATCTTCCCACCTGAAAGGGGATTGCGATCGCAAGACAAACGAGGGTCTTTTTAGTATAATCCAGACGACGAAAGCGGTTGATCAAGCCGCCTTTGGGTTTCACTTCGGGTACGGGGTCAGGATGGCGGCTATCATGGTGGGCATATTTCTTTTGGAGTTTCGCGACGTGAAGGAACCTGCTGTTCGAAGCGTGGAATAGCGAAATGCCCCAGGGTAAATAGATGCCCATCACCCAGTACTGGGCGTCTCCGGGCATGATGGCACCGATCATCGTTCCGAATTGGACGCATCCCCAGTATAAATGAAGAAGTACGATGGCAGGTAGCGACAGACTGAGTCCTCGGATTCGAAGTGTAGGCATGTCGCGGTGGACGATGAGATAGGCCACGCCAAACGCAACGGCGACGGTCCACACACCTGCCCAGCATGCCCACCATATGCTCACCGGCGAGTAGTCGGCCTGCGGCTTGGAATCGGGGGTAATTCCGAGTTCGGATCCCATAGTTACGGTATTGTCTAGGGTGCTGAAAGAAAGGCTAAAGGAGAGTGAGGAAGTTGGGTAGCACTTATCAGCAACCGTTAGTCAAAGCCGTCAAGACTGTAGAAGGATTGGAGCCATGACCGAAAGAATCAGCGAAGGCAGCGGCCGGCCGCGGCACTGGGAATTGTGGCCAAATTAATGAGTTTGCTTTGTCTTAGGCTACAGATTTCGTTGGTAGATTAGATCGAGGATGTACATGCACAATTGCTACTTGGGGACAACTAACCCCCTGGGGTCTAGCCTGCGTAGGAAGTCGTGCGCCTACAATTTGAAATACTTTATCTCTTGGCAGCGATCTCGATCAGCCAAACTATCGAATTTTGATTCAGATCTAAATTTACTAGTCCGGCCCACCGGCCACGCTCACATTCAGCCCGTGCTTTCGCCACGTTGAGCCACTTTTCAAACCCATTTCATAGCGATAGAAAGGTATCCCAATAAATATGGCATGTTAACAGAGCAGAGAGATAGGCCTCAAATCGAGCAGTTCAGGGCAGGTTGAACCACTGATTAACGGTCGGTTAAACGGGAGGGGACCATATTAAATTGCAATGGGATCGATCGTCCGTCCCGTGGAAGGTGGGCCGTGCTAGCGAACCTAGCGACTGGGTTTAATCGGAGCAGAGGCCGGCCTCCCACATCGACAAGACCTCACACGAATCATCCTGTGGCGGTTGAGGTCGATACCTGCCCTCCTAGGTAGTAGTTCCTACACTAGCATGTACAGTGAGCTCAAAATCCGGTACCAGTGAAGCTTTGCCTTAGATTGTGATATACCTTGAATTTAGACGGATTACCCGTTAATAGGAGGTAAACCTGCAGGCAGAAATTTCCCAGACATGATATCTCAGGGTATGAGGAACTTCAAGCCCACCTGAAATTCTCCCAGAATTCCAGACTCATGGCCATTCTCAAGTATAAATTTGGCGTCGCGCAGAAAGTTGGTCAAGATCCTTGGCTCGCACTGCTGTGTTAACTCTGTTGATAGGGATCGGACATATTATAGGTGGATTCTTGTCCGTAGTATATTTTTTATTATACCTAGGCCTATCATCTCTATATGGTCCTTGTGGAGACTTACGACACAGAAAAACATCACATGCATATGCAATACCCCAGTATCCAAACAGTTTTAAACCATCTTCCAAGACTCTGCAGGGATGAGATTAAGCCCTCGCCAAGCATCAGAGTCATCTAGAGACTGAGATGATCACCGTACTGCTATATATTGCGTCTCCTGTGGGAACAATTGGCTTGTGGAGGGATATTAGTCGAACATGAGTCAGGCTAGTTACAGGCTATCCAGAAACTGGAGTCACCACTTATACCCTTTGATTGTTTCAGCAACCCCGATGTGAAACCAAGCTAAACTACTTTTAGAAATCTGCTCGGAATATTGTTAACCCGTGTATGTATTGTAAAATACAAATAACAAAACTTTATATATTTTACCGAGCCTAGAGCCCACATGCCCCCAACACAAGAGTTTACCATTGCATCAATCGTAGCCTTATGCATAAATGCATTGAAGCAATAGCTATTGCCGAGTGGCCACATGTAAAGGTACCTTGCTTAAACATCCTAAAAGAAAATTTTTCCTTTTCTATCAAAAAAGGGGGCTAAACTAGCATAGAATATATAAAGACCAACTTTGTAATAGATCCTATACCTGTTCTTCTAACACTGACTCGTGAGCCTGATATTACATTATCCGCAGCTCAATCATAATGTGACAAGTGTACAGTGGACATTGATCCTGCTCTACCCCGCCCATAGCCTAGCTAATTCCTCTGTTTATAATTCTTTTCTCGCGGATTTCATGGAATTCAATGCTTTAAATCCTATACTGTGAATAAAGAAATATATCCAGATTTTAATTATTGGTAACTCGAAGGATTCTCCCAAAAGTGGATTATTATTTTTATCTATCTACTCGTTACTGAGCTTTTAATTATTATCTGCGCGCCCACTCTTGATTTCCAACGAAATACCACAATGCGTCTTATCAATGTGCAGACCTACAGATTAGAAGAGTTCTTCAATGAGCAAGTGCCTCCTTACGCTATACTGTCACATACATGGGGGAATGATCAGGACGAAGTATCATTTCGAGACATTACTGAGGGAAATGCTGAGAGTGCCAGTGCCAACCATTGGCCAATCAAACTCGAGGGGTGTTGTAAACAGGCAGCAAAGGATGGCCTTAATTATGTATGGATTGACACCTGTTGCATTGATAAAACCAACTCAGTGGAACTTGGCGAAGCCATCAACTCCATGTTTCGATGGTATAAGGAGGCTACAAAATGTTATGCTTATCTTACCGATGTCACTGTTGAAAGCGTTGAGGTCAATAATCTGCACATGAAGTCTGAATTCTCCACTAGCCGTTGGTTCCAAAGAGGTTGGACACTACAAGAACTCCTGGCACCTAGAGAGGTCTATTTCTACAATTCTACATGGACCTTACTTGGTCAAAAAAGAAATACAAAAATGTCACGAGTGATTGAGAATATTACCGGTATATCGCGTTTGTTTCTACTAGGAACAGCATTGACGGAAGCCAGTATCGCACAACGCATGTCTTGGGCTTCAAGAAGGATAACAAAAAGGAAGGAAGATACCGCTTACTGTCTTCTTGGGATTTTTGATATTATGATGCCAATGATCTACGGGGAGGGTGATCGCGCATTCATCCGTCTACAAGAAGAACTTATTAAAAAAACCAGAGATGACTCAATTTTTGCATGGGGCCTGGGATCCACGGAATCTGCCCCCACTGATTCTAAACATATAATCTCCGCGGGAGTATTTGCAACTTCTCCAGCCGAATTTGTCAACAGCAGCCATATTCTATCGGGAAAGCGCGAGATCAAGTCTACGGCTGTATTCATTGTTGACGGCGGATGTGTTCGATCAAACCTCCCGCTTTATAAAGACTCAGCTGGCCAGCTATTCGGACTGCTTAATTGTGGCCCCGGGTTAAATGGCAGTGGTAGAATGGTAGTGGGAATGCCTCTTAGTGACAGCCTGTCTGGCGAATATATTCGACCGGAAGGACGTTGTTCACAAATACTTCCGGTGTCTGAAGCTGCCACCTCCGCCCCGCAAATTTATATCAAGATAGAGCGACAACAAAGGACCGTTCCAGGATCCAGTTATAGCAACTGGTTTGAGATCGAGGACCCTAGTGAAGCCGGCTTAAAACTGATTGAGGTAGAACCACAAGACTGCTGGTTGGAAGAAGAGTCTCGTATTGCTATAAGTAACGACCCTTCCGGAAACGCTGTACAGCAATATTGGATACGATTTCGTCCAGAAGATGAAGGATCTACTGACTTCCTTGTGCTACTTGCGCTAGAGATACTGGGATCACAGGTGAAGGCTCAGTGTCATATTATGACATCCTCTCAATCTACTCCGCTGAAGGATTTAGTTCAGTACTCTAGCAATATGAGACAAACAGCTTTTGGTAAGAGTATTGCTAGTGATTGCTCGCGGAGCATCTATGTAACTGTGGAGCAAGACACTACAGCCAGGCAAATATTTATTGTTAAACTGGCTAAGACAACTACGTCGCCCAGTGTCACTGTGGATGCAACATTTGAGTTGGAACTACAGGCGGCAAAATCTGAGCGGGATAAGGCAGCAAAAGCAAAGGAAAAGCTTTATCTGGAAATAGAAGAATTTAATCAGCAACGAGGAACAGCATATACGCTGGAGTCCGTTGAAAAACGTTTAGCTGAGATAAGAGAAGAGAAAGACCAGCTAGAGAAGATTCAAAAATGGTGGGTCGAATTGTCCAAGAATGGATTATCAATTGAGAGAAAGTTTGATGATCTTGAAAAAACAGCAATGGCAAAGGGATATGACCCAGTACTGACTGCAGAAATCAGTATTTCAAATGGCGAGTTGGTGACGCGCAGCACACTGACGGGGCATTCTTTTCATGTTTGGAGTGTGGTGTTCTCCCCAGATGGTAAAGTCCTGGCGTCCGCCTCCGCCGATAAGACTGTCAGGCTCTGGGAGGTGGCCACCGGGGAGGCACGCAGTACACTGACGGGGCATTCTTCTTCTGTT